>NC_134402.1:235033665-235333665 GCF_038048845.1 Mixophyes fleayi
TGGAAAAGACAAAAAAGTGATGTCTGAAACCTCCACCATTATTTGTATGGTTTCACAACTAAAGTTCAAAGTTGTTTTCTTGTTGTATTTATGACCAGTGGAAGACATCTGATTTCATTGTGTTGCCCAATGTCTTTTGATGGTGGCCATATATATTATTATTATTAGTATTATTATTTATTTATAAAGTAACAACATACTACACAAAGTTATACAATATGGGCATTGTGATACAAATACATAACATAATAATGATATGAAACAGAAGGAAAAGATGAGCTTACAGAGGTGTAGGGAACAATTGATACATAAGATATAAACATGCTCATAGTCAATTTACATTAATATTAGTATAACATAGGTATTAGTTCAATCATGATATTAGTCTGTGTAGCGATGCGATAAGATGAATCCTCTAAGTCATATCCTAGAACATTTACGTATGTAACCTCGAGGAACATAAAGGTAACAAAATGGCAACATCATTTACAGTCGTGGGGGTAGATTTACAACCATTGCGTTTTGCGGTGGTTGCTAACTACCACTCATCCCTGCAATTTTTCAATGTGTGGTGGTTTTTAAAATTCCAAACCACCAGCTGTTTACCATAAAATGCCATCAGTTTAAGCTAAAAGGGCAAAAATTTAATTCCAGTCTTTCTCTTGGCCGTTTCCTATTGGATAGCTTAACTGTCATGTGATTTTGACCACACTAGTATTGTAAAAGCCTGGGCACCTCTTCATTAATTTTGATAGGAATGTGAGGAGCTAAAGGAGAGGAGGCAAGAGATGTTCTGAGTTTTTGGAGCTACTTTAGAGAAGTTGTCTTGCGATTTATCTGCTTTGTGTGTGAGTAGTCTTGTGATTTTATTTTTTGTCCCGTTGGTTTATTGTCTGTTTTCATTTTAGTCTTGTTTTTTTATTTTATAGGCTTGGTGTATATCTGATGTGTGTGAGTGTTGTGTGAGTGACATTAGTGTTAGTGTAGTTAGCTATCGGTGTTTATCTGTACTTTCTTGTTTAGTGTTTTGGCTAAAAAAAAGTCCAAATCAGCATGCCGATTCATACGTACACCCTATACATGTTTTAAAAGATTTACCCTCAGATCTGTGCTCTTCATCTGTCATAACTGTCCGCTAAAAACTCTTTAAACCCTATGGAGATCCTGATCTTGACAGCATATACACTGCAGGATTGGAAGGGCGCCGTTCCATAGCTGAACGAGATTTTTAGTTCTGCTGAACAATTAAATTAAATGATGATCGATGATTTGGACACTGTCTAAGTGTACACACTAATGTGTAATCGGGTCGAACAGTCTATTATAGGGTGATTGGCCCGATAATTGGATGAAAACACTGTAGTGTGTCCCCAGCCTAAGGAACAAAAGAAACAATAGAATCAGTAAAAATCAATACAAGACACTCTAGAGAAAGCAACATAATAAGAAAACACAACTAGAACAAAGGAAGCATTACAAAGAGGATGAGTAGATAGGAGATAGAGAGGGCCAAACATGTGAGAGTTAACATTAAGAGGATTAGGGTAGTAAACTGAGATGAAAGAGGTGTAGTGAAAGGGGCAGGTGGAGCGTGAGGAGGGAATTGTCTTAGCATGGGGCCAGATAGGCAAGTATGAAATGATGAGTTTTGAGGAAGCCTTTGAAAGATTCGAGGTAGGGGGCAAGTGTGATTGGATGGTGAGTTTCAAATGTGAGGAGCTGATTGGGCAAAGTTGCGAAGATGGAAGAGATAGGAATGTGCAAGGGACTGAATGTGGGGAGTGAAATTGAGGGAGGAGTTCATGATGACCTGCAGGCAGTATGTGTGGGGAACAGGGGAGAGTGCGACACAATCAACCTTAAGGAAAAATAGAGGAAGGGATGTGATACTAGGTAGTGGAAAGATGATAAGCTCAGTTTTGCATATGTCGAGCTTGAGGTAGCATCAGGCATCAAGGTGGAGATAGCAGAGAGGAAATTTAACATTTTGGAGAGGTCAGGGGAGAAAATGTAGATTAGGTGATATTGGAGGTCAAAGGAGCAGATGAGTTGACCAAGAGTGGAGGTGCAAAGAGAGAAAAGTAATGGGCCAAGAACATAACATTGGACAATTCCAAAACATCAAGGGACAGGAAGCCATCAGGCACCAGAAGAAGACACACCGAAGGAGCGATCAGAGGATAGGCAGTGCCGCGAAGGCCAAGGGGGTGAAGGGTCTCAAGGAGGAGTCAACTGTGTCAAAAGCGGCTGAGAGATCAAGGTTCAAAACCAGTGAGAAATGGACCGTTCGATTTAGCCGTAATAGATCATTAGACATCTTGGTGAGTGCAATCTTGTTGGAGTGGAAAGGGTGGAAAGGGATCAACATGGTGGGAGTGAGCGGTAAGAAAGTGTGTTAAATTGTTGTAGACCAACTGTTTATGAAGTTTGGAAAGGAATTATGGATATGGGGCAGTAGTTGAAGAGAGAGTTAGGGTCAAGAGATGGTACTGACCAATATAATGTTTATGATGTGTTTAAATAGACGATTTGGTTTAAATTCTGCATTTGCACAAAGCAAATAAATGCAAACCAGGTAAATACAAAGTTTTACTATACAAATTATAATTATTGTATATGGCTGGTGTTCTACCCCTCCACCCTGTGGAAAATATATTTTTGTCACATTAAAAATTTGTGGAATGTTGTTGTTTTTTAACTCCTCTTATCAGAGACAATGTGTATGTGTAGTATATAGCCATCAATATGATTTATATTGCAACTGTACTATATCAAGTCAAGTAATGAATAAACATATGTAAACATTATATCGCCTTAGTAAAAAATGTGAATTATTTGCAGTTTCAATGAGAAAACCATTTATGTTTAAGTTACACAAGTCTTACAGTTTTGATTTCTCAACAGAAACATGACAATACCAACATGATGAGTTACCAGCATCCGCAAGGATATGAAGGAAGGTCCCTCTATATGTGGGATGATGGTCGGTACAGCAGCAGGAGGAGAGACCCCATACAGTGATGAGGGGTTGCTGTGCCACCACAGCACGGCTACAAGTTGATAGTCCTTATCATGATTGTTTGCCCTCCAGTACCTGAAAGAAATACGCCTCTTAGAAGGCATATCTGTGGATTTGTCCATGTCTAATTATATCACAATTGTGTGAACATGTCCTTACTGTACTCAGCCTACGCTTGCCCGACATGCTCGCCCCCATTTGACCCCTTCAGGCACAAGTGAATGATACGTAAAAAAAGGTATACAGATGTACTGTATGTATGCACATTTTTTTGTATGTATATGCAGTACAGAAATACATATCTTATGCAAAAAATAATATACATCCAATTGTAAATGAGTCCTTTAGTGGTCAAGAAATTAAGTGTGTTCTCAGACAAACAGAAACATTAGATGGCACACATTAATAAATGCAAGTTGACATCTAAGTCCCTACATGCAACATATAACAATACCTAAAATATTTAGAATTTTGTGGTCCTTTTATTTTAGGTGTGTCAGTGTGGGGGTTGGGAGTTAAAGTAATTGCTCAGGAGACTGCCAGAATAACATAACTTATTTTTTATTTGGGCACACCCTTTGCCTGTAAATACATATCAAGTCACGTCTTCTTTTAGAGCTATGATCTGCTAAAATATAACTCAGATACGATAATTGATATAATTGTACATGGATAAATAAATTGTTCCTCTTGTGTGAATTTCTGATAAAGTCTTAAATTATTATTTTTAACCCTGCATGAGACCATAAACATCATTGTTGGCATTCACCTTTATAACTTAACCTAACTAACTAGCTAATTAACAAACTTATAATCTCTTGTAAAAATAAATACTGGTATTTGGCATACTCCTTTGTAATTTAACCATGGAATGTCTCAAAATCATTGCTGCTCTTACATGTTGACTGTGTTGTGAAACATCTGTAGTACCACTCCTGCCAACTTGTAATTGAAATTGTTTAAACAGCTTCCTTCTTGTTCCCTACCTTGCTGCTTAGGTTCTAAACACTTCTGTCCCCCTTTGTAATACATATTACTTAATATCTAATAATTCTTTAATTGTTAATTTGATCTCATTATTTAAAGTGCCAGTAACACTGAAACACGTGTTGCCTCATATAATATAGCAACGGAATTCACAAATGTTATTATAAATGTCTATTGGAATAGCTGATAATAGAGAACTATAGATTTTAATGTCAATCATCTCAAGTTTTTATATATATATATATATAGGTTGGGGATCTTTTAATCAAAGTCGTATCTATGAGGTGTAAAATAGGTGAGGCACAATGCAAATCTCTGTGCAGTGCACTTTGACAAGTGCAGATTTGCCTAGATTTCTGCCTAATAGAGCAAGATGGCAGCGTCTGCACCTACTGATGGGAGGAGCGGCGCAAAGTCTGGGCACCTGTGTCCGCCTAGTCTTGCAGAGCAGTGAAAAAATAAGGCATTGTTTTGTGCAGCAAGGTTACTGAAATGAAATGAAGGGGTTGAGAGGGCTCATATTTAGGGATGATCATTACTGTGAGAAGCGGCACACAGCAAAAGGAATTGATTTTCTCACCAGCTCCGAGCTGGAGGAGATTTGGTTATGTCCTATACTTTTAGTAGGATTCATCAGTTGCAGTTTGGTAGACAAGCACAAAATAAGCCCATGTAGAGATGAGCCGAAATATGGACATTTAAGAATGATGTTGCAGAAGACACAATACAATTTGTAAATTTGCGTTTTCCAGAATTAATTGATCTGGGACAATGATGTCCTATTTATTCTGCTATGTGGTGTGTTTGTGGTACGACTGGTAATACTTAGGGCCAAATTATGTGGCAAAAAATAAAAAATGTTGCATTCATATGTGGAATAAAGCGAATATTTTATATAACAGTTTTGAAAATTTAAATAATAGTTTTATTTAATGAATGTGGAGGGCTCTAAAGTGGTAGGAGTTCGAACTTTAATGTGACTTCTCTTTTTTATCACATTGCACCTCCTTAGATTTTTCAGCCTCTCTGCACACCTAGGAGCACTTTTAGGTTACAGAGGCATCTCCCAACAGTTGAGAGTAGATGTTCACCTTGATGAGAACTTAATTTACCATCTGGTGCACATCCGCAAAACCAAGGCATCAAATGCACTTTGTAAATTATCATAATCATCATCAACATATATTTATATAGTGCCAGCAGATTCCGTAGCGCTTTACAATTGGAAACAAACAGCAATAAAACAATACTGGGTAATGCATGCATACAGAGAGGTAAGAGGGCCCTTCTCCCAAGCTTATAATCTATGGGACAATGGTTTGATACACAACGGTAAGTGCTGTATCATATTTAATATTTGTCCAGCTTTCTAGCTGGATAAATGCAAAGGTTACAAATTATTTAGTGGGCTGTATGCTCAGTAACACAACTATGTTGGCAGAAGGTTGTTGTCTTGTGTTAGCTATGTAGAGGGTGGTAATAGTGTAACCTAGGGAGATTAAGAGGGTAGTTGAGGAATATTATAAGCTTGTCTGAAGAGGTGGGTTTTCAGAGAACGCTTGAAGGTTTAAAGACTAGAGGATAGTCTCATGGTGCAAAGGAGTGAATTCCATAAAGTGGGTTCAGTCCTGTAACCGAGAATGGGAGGAGGTGATGAGAGTGGGAAAGAGACACAGATCTTATCCAGAATGGAGGTGTCGAGTTGGGAGATATTTTGAAGCAAGTGAGGAGATGTATGTTGGTGCAATTTTGTTGATGGCTTTGTATGTTAGTAGAAGAATTTTATACTGGATTCGTTGAAAAACAGGCAGCCAATGCAGAACTGACAGAGTAGCTCAGCAGACGAAAAACAATTTGCAAGGAAAATCAATCTAGCCGCTGCGTGCAAAATAGATTGTAGGAGCTCGAGTCTGATTTTGGGAAACCAGTAAGGAGGGAATTGCAATAGTTGATGCGGGAGATGATGAGTGCATGAATAAAAGTTTTTGCAGTGTCTTGTGTGAGATATGTACGTATTCTGGAAATGTTTTCAGATGTATGCAGTATGATGTAAATATAGAATTGATGTGGGGAACAAAGGATAATTGCAAGTCAAGGATTACACCTGGGCAGCAAGCTTACAGGGTTGGATTTATGGTCATATTGTCAACAGAAATAGAAATGTTAGGCAGGAAGCTTCTATTGTTGGGTGGGAATATTATTACTTCTGCTTTTGAAAAATTGAGCTTGAGTTGACAAGAGGACATCCAAGATGATAGGGCAGAAAGACAGTCAGTAACGTGAGACAACACAGGTGATAAAAGAGATCAAGAGAGGATAGATAGATTTGTGTATCATCCGCACTAGAGATGATACTGAAATACAAAGGCGCTTATTAGTTTCCCAAGAGAAGTGGTGTAGACAGAGAATAGGAGAGGACTTTGGACTGAGGCTTGTGGTACTACAATTGATAAAGGAAGCGGAGTGGAGGTTTGTCTAGAGAAATTACACTGAAAGAGTCATTAGATAAGTAGGATGAGAACCAGGATAGGACAGTGTCTTGAAGACCTAGGGATTGTAGCACCTGTATGAGGAGAAAGTGGTCAACAGTGTCGAATGCAGCAGAGAGATGCAGAAGAATTAGAAGAGAGTAATTACCTTTAGTTGTATCTGTGATCAGATCATTGACAACCTTGATCAGCACAGTCTTTGTCGAGTGTTGAGAGCGAAAGCCTGATTGAAGTGGATTCAATAGATTGTTTGTAGAAAGGCGAGGCAATTGTAGACAATTCTCTCAAGAAGTTTGGAGGGGCATGGGAGCTAAGAGATGGGGCGGTAATTTGAGAGAGATTTTGGGTTAGAATTTTATTTTTTTTAGAATAGGAGTAATCACTGTGTACTTGAATAATGATGGAAAGATACCAGTAAAGAGAGTTAGATTACAGATTTTAGTTAGTGGTTGAATGAGCACACAAAACAAGGACCTACCAATTTGTGAGGGTATGGGATCAAGGGGACAGGAGGTAGAGTAGGAAGATAAGAAGAGAGTAGAAACATCCTCTTCATTTGTGGGATCAAATGAAGAGAGGGTATCAGAGGATGCAGGGAAGAAATTGAGCTGATTGCTAGTTGAGGGAGATGATACCATTTCAAGTCTGATCTTATCAATCTTGTCCTTGAAATAGGAAGCAAGATCCTGGGCACTGATGGTAGTTGGAGGGTTTGGGACGGGAGGGTTGAGAAGAGATCTAAATGTGTTAAAAAGGCATTTGGAGTTAGAAGCCTGAGCATAGATGAGAAATTGGAAGTATGCTTGTTTATCAGTGTCCAGAGCATTTTGATAGGAGTGGTAGATAGCAGTATATGCGCTGAAATCATTAAAGGTATAAGATTAACGCCAGTGACGTTCAGCTTTATGAGAACATTTTTGTAGATTTTGTGTTACTTTGGTGTGCCATGGTTGACAACGAAGTCTACGTGGAGTATGAAGAGTCGCTGGAGCCACTTGATCAAGGGCAGTTGCTAGGGTATTGTAAAAATGAGGAACTGCCATATCAGGGAAGGAGAATGTAGAAACTAGGGAGAGAAGGTGTTGGAGAGAGGTGGAAAACTGTTGAAAATCAATAGAGTTAATATTCCTGCGGGTATGAGGAAGCTTGGAAGAGTTTGACAGCAGTGATGTTAACGAACTGGGAGTGAGTGAGTAACTATTGTGATGATCTGAGAGGGGGGAATGAGTGTAAATGAAATTTAAAACTGAGCATTGTCTAGAGAAAAAAAGATCAAGACAGTGGCCATCCTGATGAGTAACGGATTCAATCCACTGGGGGATGTAAAGAGGAGGTTAGAAAGAGCAGTTTTGAAGCAGCATTGGAACATGGATTAGCAATAGGGATATTAAAATCACCTATGATGAGGGTGGGGATATCAAAATATAAGAAGTGAGGGAGCCATACAGAGAAATGTTCAAGAAATTGTTGGTGGGGTCCAGGGGGGCAATAGATCAAAGCGATACGTATAGAGAATGGATTAAATTACCTTCAGAGTGTCCAGAATGTTCTGCAAACCAGAAAGAAAATGAAAAGTAACTGCAGCTGCTCAAGGATAATATTAAATAGTATAGACAGACACGACCACAGAATCCCTTTTACAGATATAGAGTGGAGCGCTAATAGAAAAGATAAGCTACAATGCTGGGGCCAGCGTGAGGAGGGTGGTGTCATTTTTAAATGCATTGTAACTAGGGGTGTGCACCGGCCACTTTTCGTGTTTTGCGTTTTGGGTTTTGGGTTCTGATTAGCTTGAGGTTTTGGCTTCTGATTGGTTTTGCCAAAACACCCCACTAAAGGTTTTGGTTCTGATTTTGGGTTTTGGGTTCTGATTTTTTTTTAAAAAAGCATAAAAAGTGCTAAAATCACTCCTACACTATTATTAACCTCAATAACATTAATTTCCACTAATTTCCAGTCTATTCTGAACACCTCACACCTCACAATATTATTTTTAGTCCAAAAGGTTGCACAGAGGTAGCTGGATGTCTAAGCTAAGCGACACAAGTGGGCGGCACAAACACGTGGCCCATCTAGGAGTGGCACTGCTCCTAGATGGGAACGTAGTTTAATATTGCAGTACTAATATTTCTGGACTGCAGGAACAGTGAACGTAGTTTAATATTGCAGTAGAAATTCCTTTTTACTGCAGGAACAGTGAACGTAGTTAGATATTGCAGTAGAATTTTTTTTTGACTTTTTTTTATAATTCTTTTATAATTTTTTTTTATAATTTTTTTAATAATTTTTTTACAATTTTTTTTCTAACAATGGACTTAGCAGGACAAAGCACAGGACACAGCACCACTGGACTCAGCAGGACAGAGCACAGGACACAACACCACTGGACTCAGCAGGACAGAGCACAAGACACAGCACCACTGGACTCAGCAGGACAGAGCACTGGACAAAGCACCACTGGACTCAGCAGGACAGAGCACAGGACAAAGCACCACTGGACTCAGCAGGACAGAGCACAGGACAAAGCACCACTGGACTCAGCAGGACAGAGCACAGGACAAAGCACCACTGGACTCAGCAGGACAGAGTGACAGGACACAGCACCACTAAAAAAACCTAACCTCCCGCTTCCCTGATCAATGCCCGACTGAAGATGGCGGCGGCAAGCGGGGAATTTATACAGTCCGAGTCTCGTGAGATCCGACGGCGGGATTTGGAGTCAGAGCCTCGCTTTCAGTGTTTCTCCATGCCGGAAATACCCGAACAGTGCTCGGATCGCCCTCGTATCCGCACTGTTCGGGTGGGCTCGGATTGTGATAATCTGAGCCCGCTCATGTCTGATTGTAACTGATTAAAAGTATGGTGTCCTTTAAATTATGCACAAAAATAACACATGCATGGTTCTATTCTGGCCATATCTGCTTGCAATTAAGACATTAAGCTCCACTGGGGTAGGGACTACTTGAATGATTATATGTTGCCTATAAAGCACTGCATAATATGCTGGTGGTATATGAATAAAGGATAAAATGAAGCCCATAGTGCAAATTTTACCAGAAAAATGAAGAATATATTAGTGTATTTTAGTAATTTTCTCTAGACTAAAGCCTGTTCCAGATTCATTTGTGGTAGTCTGAATGGTCATTTGAATGAGACACATATTGGCCACTTGACGGCTTACTTACATGACATTCATCAGGTTACCACCCCCTGACATTGGATTGATCATCCTTTTGAACATACAGTACACAGGAATGTATTCATTCTGGCGATGGTGAATATGTTGACAGTAATACTGTTGACACCAAAATGGTGAAAGTCTACTTGTCGACAGATTCATTCTGTTGACATGTTTAAAACGGTGACATTGTGACCAACAATACAGCTGGTGGGTCCAGCACAAAATAGTCAATATTAAAAAACCATTACAATACAGATGGCTGGCCCATCGGCACAATGCAGTACAATAATACACAAAGACATAAATATATATTTTTTAAAACAGCATGCCCCTTTCACCCAAACACATTGACTCTAGTGCTGCCAGCCTAGGCTGGTACTGGCAAAATCAGGGGGACAAAAAGTGTGTGGCTGGATTCCCTAGGGAGATGGGGACCTCCGCCTAGGGCTAACCAGCCCCGTACTGAAAGCATTATTGCTCTATCCCACACCTCTGGGGCAGTGGGTGTGGGGTGACTAAATATATTTTATATTAAAAGTACCATTTTGTCCCTGGTGCACTACAGGTCCCAGCAAGCACAGTTTAGGCGTGCTGGTGTTTGTAGTCGTACAAGCACCAGCATACCATTCTGGTGTCAGCTGTGTAATTGACAACATATTCACCGTTGGGATATCGTACCCAACCCCAGTACACACTGTATTGTGTTTCTCCTCCATTTTATGAGGATATCAAGATTAATTACACATATCAGTGGGAGTGAAGATAATCACTTTGGTTCACTCATGTCCATTAATGGAGGACAAGTGTATTTATTTCATGCACCTAAATTAATATACAAGATGAGCAGGATTATTTTAGATTGATTTTTATTGTGTAGGATTATATATACTGTGATTTTCTCTTTTCTGGTAAAAATTTGGGCCAACGGTTTCCATTTTCATCTAATATTCTGGTGGAGTGACTGCAGGGATCCTCCATATCCTTCTAGGCAGCATTTAGAGCTAAAATAAAAAGAAGTACTTCTCTGGTAGTGGCGGTGGGAATATATTTGAATATAAATGAAGGCTCCCATATCTTTACATGGACCATCAGCAGTTTTGAATTGTACAAAATTGTGCAAAAGCTGAAGTCAGCCTGTTGATGTGGTGGTGGGAGCAGGTCATGTCAAGAGGTCATATTCAGCAGGATTAGATTGGAAAGCATATATAGCTTTTCACACCATACAATTCAAAGCTGCTGATATTCAATATAATAATGTGGGATCCAACTAACAATTCAGGTAGGGGATTGTATTTCGAAAATAGTTACGTTTAAATTATATTGGGTCTGACCCCTGTTCGGATGTTACTTGCCTAAAGTTCCACCCGTATACCAATATAAAGGTATCTCAAGATATGTTTTGTTTTGAATCTGGGTGCAGGGACGTTCTGTCTAAACGTTACTTGCCATTTGTAGATAAACACAATAGCCTGCAGTATACTTTTAGTTACCAGACTGCACAAGTGTCTCTTCTCTAAAAGTTCACATCAGAACACATAAAAAAAATTGAAATGATAAAATAAATGGACAAATCTTAACAGTATAATCATTACTAAAAACATTATACATAAATCAAATACACAAATGCATAAATCAAGATGCTTTTAATGCGTACTGTAAATACAGAGAGTTTATATAGTCAATCTTCCTTGCACACACATGTTTTGGACTAGCTAGTGGCACGCATATGTGTAGTTTTTAATACAAAGATTGTGCCATGCCAGTCATCGCTATCAGTCGGCACTTACACCTGCCCTGTAGCTAGTGCTAGTGATTCGGCTAAAACAGACATACTTATGAGAAACACAGGACTTGAATCGGCTGCATCTGTGTTGGCACTATCTCAGCATGCCATTACTGTACACAGCCAAGTCCATCTACCCCTTCCTTCCAACTTCACCTCTCAAGATGTACGTGGTTGTGTCATTTGTGTTTAGACATGAACTGCATGCAATTGCGTTCATTGGCGTAAGGACCGTTTCTGAGCAGGCGCAGGGCTATTTCGTAAATCAGACCCATCTAAAGGTATGGGCTTGATTTAAAGGGATAGTCAATTTTTTTAATTTGACTATCCCTTTAAGATTTCCCGTTTTTACTCCTACAAGGTTGCTTGTTATCAGTTATGTATTATGCAACTCATAATAGTGGAAGGGAAGTCTGGGGGTAAATGTAGTATGCTCCGATTTTTGCAAATCAACTCGTCGACTTTGTCAGCAAATTTTAAAACGGCAATGTGTTTGAAGGCAAATCTTGCCTTTAAAGACATTGCTGTTTTAAATATTCGGCTGACAAAGTCGCCGAATATCGACGATTTGCAAAAATCGGAGCATGTTACATTATTTACCCCCTGGACTTAATTCTAAGTTGCAAGCAGTGAATCTCTGACTTGGTGTTAAATGTATAACAATAAATTTTCTCTCTTTACTCCCACTCACTAACTCATCCAAATACAGTATGCCAAATCTTTACCCTATCTATCCCAGTTTAAGCACCAATCATATTTTCATTTTGTGGCTAATTAGTAAACAATACTGGACAATTAATCCCTGTCAGTGTTTAATAGTAGGGTTAAACAGTATGTTTCGTTTGCATCTCCCACTGAAGTTACTATCTCAGAATCCTCTCTTGCTTGCACATTCCATTCTTTAAATAAAAAGAAAAATCCAGGGAAGATAAAGTTGAGAGGCAATTGAGAGGTGTGATTGGCTTAGCCAAACAAATGGATGAAAAGAAAAGCACAGGCTGCTACATGAGCTCATTGTTTTGAACACACGCCACTTAGCATCACTTGTGAGTACATTCTGACACTTAAGTGAAAATTTTTAGCAGCTCCTTCATAGCTTACATAACCTCCTGTCAGGCTCAATAGGCGTGTGCTGCATGTGAAATATGAAACACCCATTGAGCAGCATATGGAAAACTAAGGCAGTGACAGGAACAACAGCTCCATAGAAACTTGCAGTGTCTGTTAGCAGAAGCGGGCTGTGTCTGATCCCTCAGCTGACAAGTCATCTACGGAATTCTAGTATCTCTTTTGGCTGGGCCTGTACTGCAGGTTTTTCAGGTATTTGTGTTTGCTCACTTATAACACAACAATGTGCGACAAACAAGTAGGCGTCATCCCTCAGCACAGCAAAACAGCTAAATAGCCTTTTAGTATGCCGCTGCTTTTAATTTAATCAAGACGTGTTGGCTGAGTGTCATCTGTTGCAAGCAACGTATTCTCTTACTGTGTAAGTAAAATTATTGCTTTTTTTTGGCTGGAACAAATAATTGCAAGTTGGAGAACTGTTTGTGGGGAATGTAGAGAGGGTTTTTTTTTAAAAAAAATAAAAAATAAAGTTAGACAAAATGTCTCAATATACTAACACCTATCTGTCACCGTGATCCCAACGAGACATCCAACCTACTGGTTTGGTGGCATACTTCAAATGTTTCCATAAAATCTTTCATTGTGATTATGGGTTAATTATTGTCTGGGAGACAGTCGGTCTTAGTTTCTAAATGCAATATGTTTAAAATGTTTTCCTATTTGCAAAACAATCCTGACACATTCCTAACACTGCTGTGGGAATTGCAGATTATTTAACAATTGCTTATGTCCTGGTCGATATGTGTGCTGCACAGTATAGTGTATGGAAGGCCAACACTAGTCAAATAGCGCATCAATCTTGCATGTTGTTGTGACTAGTTACAAAATTAAAATATATATATGTTTTTTTGTTTTTTGTTAGAAAATATAATATATGCGTTTCTTTTCAATAGCATTACAGAAGGATGCCCCAATACTGAAAACCTACAATTGGGTTCAGTTCACAGACATTAAATCCTGTCTCTTACTCCTATGCTGTCCTTCTATATATTAATCCCATTAGCCCAGTTCTTACAAGCAACAGTGTTCTTGATGACTCTTCCCTGTGTTTTCCAATTTGCATATGAATTGTAGAATCGGGTAACAGCAAATCAGAAGTAAATAAAATACAGATATATTTTATTAAAAGGGTAAAAAAGAAACCTTTTCCTTGGCCCACAAGGAAGGTCTCAGTTCCTATGTGTTTAAGTAAAACAAGAGAACCCTCGTTTCAAAGAAGAGTGTGTTCTCCTTCATGTGAGTTAGTTGAACAATGTCGGAAAAAAAATTAATAAAATAACAATCCTAACATTTATCTAATGATGTTAGTCCTAACCCTTACATAGCATTGGCTAACATTAAATCTAAACTAACCTCAAGCTTTGATCCTTGACTGAACAAGGTCCCAAGCCCTAATCAAAGCCATAAGACAGTCCTAATTCGAAATAAGTGAATATGTGGTAGAATTTTGTGCAAACTGAATTTCGTGGTGGAATATTTTTGCTCAGTGTTCACTACAGAAAGAGTGGAGAAGGGGCCACAGTTAAGTTAAGTATACTCATAAAAATGAGGTAGATACAAGTACATTAACAGAGGAGACGGTCCTAACAGAACTCTCAAAACTTAAAGTGGATAAATCAATACAGCCAAATGGGATAGATCCAAGGATACTAAAAGAGCTTAAAGGGGTGCTGGTAACACCATTAACAGAATTATTCAACCAGTCATTAGTTACAGGAATAATCCCAGAGGACTGGAAAAGAGCAAATGGAAGCAAGGAAGAGGTAAGCAACTACAGACCAGTAAATCTTACATCAGTAGTAGGGAAATTAATGGAAACACTCTTAAAAGTGTTGTAGAATATCTCAAATCCAGTAACTTACAGAATTCCAAACAGCATGGTTTTACTGGAGGAAGATCATATCAAACATATCAAACAAATCTTATTGGCTGTTTGACTGGGTGACTAAAGTAATACAACAAGGGGACCTACAGCTGTAGCTTATCTGGATTATAGTAAGGCTTTTGACACTGTCCCACATCTGTTAAATAAACTTGAAAGCTTGGGATTGGTTTCAAATATGGTTGAATGAATAAGATCTTGGTTGCAGGATAGAAAACAGTCATAGTAAATGGAGTACATTCACAGTAGGGAAAGGTTACCAGTGGAGTACCCCAAGGATCTGTACTTGGACCAGTGCTTTTTAATATCATTATTGGTGACATTTCAAATGCTTTTGAATGGAAAGTATGCCCTTTTGCAGATGACACAAAGATATTCAACAGGGTAGACACACCAGGAGAGGTAAAACAAATTATTGATGATCTAGGTAGACTACAGGAATGGTCAAGAGAGGGGCAACTACAGTTTAATGCCAAAAATGAAAAATCATGCACTTGGGTCTCAAAAATCCAAAGGCTAAATATAGTATTAATGGCACTATAATGGAAACTACTGAAGAGGTAAGAGATCCAGAAGTCACTTTTTCAGGTGACTTATAGGCAGGTAAGCAATGTAAGAAAGCAATGAAGAAGGCAAGTCAGATGATTGGTACGGCATCATCTAAAATACTGTGTTCAGTTCTGGAGGCCATATCTCCAGAAGGATATAAATACACTAGAGACTGTACAAAGAAGGGCAACTAAAATGGTGCATGGCCTACAGCACAAACCTTACCCAGAAAGACTAAAAGATCTTAATATGTATAGTTTGGAGCAGAGAAGGGAAAGGGGGACATGATAGACACTTTCAAATATATCAAGGGTTTAAACAAAGTACAGAAGGCAAATTTTCCTCAAAGGAAGAGAAATATTAGAACGCGAGGACATGCATATCACAGAAAGGGTAGTGGATAAGTGGA
Organism: Mixophyes fleayi; assembly: GCF_038048845.1. Taxonomy (NCBI): domain Eukaryota; kingdom Metazoa; phylum Chordata; class Amphibia; order Anura; family Limnodynastidae; genus Mixophyes; species Mixophyes fleayi. Next base: position 235,049,093 of record NC_134402.1, read on the forward strand.
ATAGCCTCCATCAGAGGTGGTAGAGGCTAATACAGTAGAGCAATTTAAACATGCTTGGGATATAATTAAGGATATCCTTACAAAGATTAAAGGACCAAATAGGGTTTGAGGTTATCATAGGTTAATAAAAAAACCTGGGCACACTAGATGGGCCAAGCGGTTCTTATCTGCCGTCAAATTCTATGTTTCTATGGTTCTAACGGACCTTTTAACAGAGGTGTGTAGTTCCGGTGATACCTAACCATTTGGTTTGCATATGATAAGGAAGAATTCCCCCCAAAATTATATGGAATTCCAGGTGAAATAGTTAAGGCCAAATTCCATCAGAGGCATGTGGGAATTTCTCCACCACAAATGCAGAATGAGACGAATGCTCTGTGAATTCCTTGTACGAGGCAGGATTTAATGTTAACCTAATGAACTCTACTCAATACTAGATTTTATTTTTGGGGTCAGTTATTTTAGGATTGCTTGACTGACTAAATTCAACATTAACTTTCATAAACATCTTCAAATTCTGCTCTGAAATGAATTGTCTCAGTATTTAAAAAGAATGCATAATGCCCGGAGTCACTACATTTCTATTATCTTGACTGAAAATAAAACACTGATGTTTGATGTGGGGGGAGAAAGGATAAGCTCATTTATTCTTAAAGAAAGACTCCAACCAAAACCCAATGCTAGAACTTACTATGTTATCAATAAAGTTGGGGTCTTATTTATCTCACCTGATCTGCTGGATCCTTACTGTTTCCAATTATCCTTTGTTGGTCTTCTGTACATTAGTCTTGCCTGTAGTATATTAGTGGTAAATTAAACTCTTGATTAAATGTTTACATATCACACTCCACTCACTACTTGATTTAATGTTTTTAATGGCGTTCTTCTATAATTTCCATTTAACAACCAAATCTTCCTATGTCTTGGGAACTGCTACTTATTTTTTAAAGGACAATACACTGAAAAAGGACTCATGTAGAAAATAACAGGTGTATTTTGTCAGTGGAAACAAGAGTGATGTTGGGCAGGTAGAAAGTGATAACGGTGGAGGCGAGTGAGGTTCCAGCTCCATGCTGGGGAAAGTGACTATTTGGACCAATAGCTTTTCATTGGCCCACATGGTCACACTCGGCTCTGCCTGTGTGCAAAGCACCAACTTTAGTGGAAGCTGCAAGCCTAGGGGATGCTTATGCTCTCTCCCCCTTAGGCTGTATGCAGAACCTAGGAGGCCGCCAAGAAGCGGCCTCTTGGCGACTTAAGATAACTCTTGACTGCCCTTTGTTTTATATACCCATTTATGCTTGTAAAACAACGGTACTGTCTGATGGAGACAAGAAACCCCCTGAAAATGTTACAACTTGTTTGCATAAATAAAAGGCTATTTTGCTGAACTGAAGTTGGTGTATAAGTGATTTTGTTTGTTAGATATCAGCTTTAGTGTGTGGGATATCTTAACCATTTCGCCACTCTGTGTTCATCCTACTACTTACTCTGAGTTTGCCCATTTTAGATAGTTGTTGCACTTAAGGCAATAGTAGCCTACTCCCAGGTTTTATAGTTGCATTTTGCAAAAGTAATGCAAACAAGCCTACTTGTCACTGAATAAATCTTTATTGCTGCTTGTGGAATATCTGGCTTGTTACAATCCATTCATATTAATGAATGTAAGATTCCAGAAAAAGTAAATTAGGTGTACAGAATATCAGTATCAATATGTTTTTATGAATATTTCTAGGAAATTAAAGTAAAACAAAACCTATTATATTAACTATATTTTTTTACTACAAGGAACATTTTAATTAATAAGATTGTTCTATGCTTTGTGTTATAGTTTAGAATTTAGAAAGTTAATATCATGAAGAAATATGATTCCTCTCTGAAAAAGTGAATTGAATTGTAGAAGTATGTTTACATATAGCTGATCTCCGTAACCCAGTCCAGTAGAGACATGAGTAGAGAGTTCAGTAGCTTAGTAGAAAGACCAAGGGCTAGATTTACTAAACTGCGGGTTTGAAAAAGTGGGGATGTTGCCTATAGCAACCAATCAGATTCTAGTTTTCATTTATTTAGTACCTTCTACAAATTGATAGCTATAATCTGATTGGTTGCTATAGGCAACATCCCCACTTTTTTAAACCCACAGCTTAGTAAATCTAGCCCTAAAGCTTTTCCTTATTGAATGTTTGTTTCAGTTACAGGCAAAGATGGGTTGGTGCAAAGTGTTGAAGAGTCAGAAAATGAAATCTATCAAAGACCTGTCAGTAAAATCTCCCTTTAACGATAGACACACCTATTGGAGGCAATTTCAACCACTGCTCCCAACTCATGAATGAAATCCTTATGTTGAAACATGTGAAAACAGGTTTCCATAAAAACACAAGGGATAATGATGTTATGACAGCTCTGTAGATTGCACATAAGCCTGGAATTTGGTTAATGATAGCATATGTAATAGTAATTGTATTGGCATGTTGCTGCCTTGGTGAAAGTCATATATATGTGCCTTGCTATGCATTATCTTTTGGTCTATAGTCTAAGAGGATATAATCTATATTAACCACTTTAAATTGTTTTTGTAACAAAACAGCTGTGAAAAAACAGCTAAATCAAGATTAAAGCAAGATAGCTAAAAGCAAGATATATTGCTTATAATTATACGGTCACAGTATGTACCAGTATCACCATTATGGTTTAGATGAGGATAATAAAGATAATGGAGGCATTCTGCTCACAAATACTGGGGTTGTAACCACTTATAAGTTGTCCTCCCTGTTATACTAAAGCTGTGTACACACTACACGGCTTTCGTCCAATAATCGGCTCAATCAGCCGACATATGACCGCTCGTTCAAAAGTCGGATCAGTGTGTGTAGTGACACGATGGTCGAAATTCTGCCCAAATGGACGATTGTCGCCTCATTTGGTAGGTCGTACCGTTTAATATTTTCGTTCCAATCTCGTTTCCATTGTGTAGTGTGTATAAGTTTCCGACCGATCCACAGCAGTGAGTACAAAATTACACGACAACATGGCTGTAAAAAGTCACTAAAGGGACATTCGCTCTTCCCTTTATCGTCCTAAACAAGGCTAGTGTGTATGCAGTCCACGACACGAGCGATCGAACCATCGATCGCATGTAAAATCGCTCGGCATAAAAAGTTGGTTGAAATTTCTGTAGTGTGTACCCAGCGTAACACTGTATTTCTACTAAAATTTTATATTTTTACCCACAAACCCCTGTTGCAGGATAATCTCTTGTTCTAAGAGGAAATGCATTGCTAAACTCTTTGAATCTCACCTAGTAGCATACAGTATCTATATGTCATATTGCTAAATCTTCCAGGTACATATTTAGACATGTATTCCGAATCAAAGTGTAGCTGTTCTTGAAATAGATTAGTATATGAAACAAATACTGCAGTTTAGATCCAGTGATTTCAACTTTTGGTTCCTATAATATCTACTTACATATCATATCCCACGGCTTCTTTTAAATGATAGACCCTAGTTAAGAGAAGATTTTTATATCCTTGTAGTAAATTTTCTCTGAACAACAACTGTTTAAAAAAAGCAAACAGACCAATGGGAAGGTACTTATAATACGTGTGGCCATGTGCATTATGAAGTCCTCCGATTACCGGTAAAGACACTCTGGTTACTCAATAAACATTGCATAAACAGTTACCCTTATCACTGAGAGCGCATGGAAAGTATTTTGCTTAACAAGTCATTCCATGTCACTGCACCAGCGTGTGGGGGAGAAGCAGCCTAGAACATGGACAATTCAGGATGAGGCCCACATGAAGGCAAACCTGTAGCCATGCATCCATTTGTTATGGACACATTTATCTTACCTATTCATTTTTCCCCACTGACCTATGGCCTGATCTAAACATTAACCTAGACCTGTGCTGTGTATAATTATTAGCACATTTGGAAGCTTTGCAAATCTGGATCAACAAAATTTCAGCCACACATTCGTCACAATAAATTTATCTTTTTAATCTACATTCAACTTGGCCTCACATTGCTTCTCTTATTAAGGAAAAAAACATTTCAAAATAAACACTAAACTTATACATTAACTTTATTTTTGGTCCACAAAATGCTTTAGACTTCTAATAGGGGTATGTGCTGTATTTCCATAAATATTACATATATTTTGTATATTTAACTAATTGCATACATGCCATAAGGGAAGATTTATAGAAACTTTTATAACGTTTGTTCTTGCAATTTTGCACATATGGATGACCAAATATTCGTATAACTGCATCTAAACAATGCTGTATTGTTTAGATACCTCAGCAGATTGTTTATATTTAGATAGTGGTTATTAGTTTTCAGTAGAAGAGAGAATCAGGGGGTTTCCAGGAACCTTTACATCCAGAATCAGGGAAGAAAAATCTTCATAACAAATCTCCAGTAGGCATTTATGTTTGTTCCTGTTTTCTGCCTATGTGAACAAACAGAAATTAAAAATACATTAAGACAATAGAAATAGAAAAAGTTTCTTTAGTTGATAGTGACAGAGGGAAAATGTGAAAACTAGTCTCATCAGATAGATTGCAATATTTGGGGGATCAGGAAGGATATTTTCCTCTGTAAGGCAAAATTGGCAACTGTTGCACTAAACTTAGAAAAGAGCGACCTTGATAGACCTTATCTTGTTTTATTCTTGATATGTAATGACTAGGGGTATATTTAGTTAATATGATAAATGATCGTAAATGTGAAGTCTTGTGTTTTTCAGCAAGTATGTGACACAACATACAATAACTTTACATCCAGACTACATGTAGAATTTATGCATACCCAGAATGAAATACTTTTAAAGTTAAATGGATAATAATATATTGACTTATATCAGTTCAAACATTCGATAAAAGCTTCCATGATGATGACTTTGTGGGTGGTATTGAATTTGGGGGAAATTTTTTGCTGTTTACGTACAATACTTAATGTTTACAATGCTTAATGTTTAATGTTTAATGTTTAATTTAATGAACACTGTATGTTTACAATACTTGTTTACCAGAGATGCTCGGGCTCGGTTTTCTGAAAACTGAACCCACCCGAAATTAGGGGATCTGAGTAGGCTCGTGATCCGGCTCGGTACTTTTGCGCGTCCTCGGATCTGAATCGAGGCAAAACGTCATCGTTGCGTTGTCGGATCTCACAGGTTTTGGATTCAGAAACAGGAGGAGTAGCATTGTTTTTGTCACTTGACAAAAATTGACTGGAAATGACTGGAAATTAATGTTATTGATGTTAATAATGTAGGAGCAAAAAAAGAGCCATAATATGTGATTTTAGCAAAAAAAGGGATTTTAGAAAAAATTAGGGATCCAAAACCAAAACCAAAACATGCGAGGGCGGTTTTGCCAAAACCAAAACTAAAACACAAAGGTAATCCAGATCCAAAACCAAAACACAGGGGTCAGTGAACATCTCTATTATTTACATCATTTATGTAATACTTAAATGATGCTGGAAAAAAAAGTAATTTAGCATAAAGTGTGTTAAAGATATGCTTTAAAAAAATGTCTTTATGTTTCAAATTGTATTACAGCTTGGTTGGTACGAGAACTTTGGTACTAAATATGACCTCGCTTCAAACAGAAACCTGTGAAAATGAAGAAAAGAACCTGACCCAAGATCAGATTGAGGTTCTTGAGTATAATTTTAAACTGTGCAAGCAGCCTGACTGGACCACTTTGATGCTGATTGCGATTGAGACCGGACTTACAGAGCAGGAAACAGTAGTGAGTATACTACCTGCATAGTATAATTAGAGCTCTCATAAAACCAGGACACCACTGTTATCTGAAATGTAATTAGTCCATGCAATTCCCCTGGTAAGGTAAACATTTACAGTTACATATTCATACCTTTTATGTTTATTTGGAGGCAATCAGAGTCTTCACACCTTTTCGTATAATGGACCTCACATATGAAGTGCACTGTATGAGTACTGTAAATCACTGCTAGATGGAAAAAATGCACTTTCAAGCTTATTGTCTTCTCTCCGCACTAGGAGAAAACTCTTTACATACTATAAGTGACCAAGCTACAGAGGAAGTGGTTAAATCTGAGTGGGGGGAGTGTGCAAAAGTGTAAACTTCACAAAGTTGGACCTTCTGCCACTATTTATTAATAGTATGAATTGTACCAGGAGTTCATTAAATCTCTGAGACTTTGGCTTAGGTGTAACAGAGGTTAGTGAAAGAGATAAGGAGACATGTGCGAGGTATGACTAAGTAATTTGGCCAATGTTTGTATCCTTAGAGATGTACGTGTCTCTTGCTCATGAGGAAATAATCAATGCGAGTATGATTAAAAGTATAGTCTTGTCCTTCCAGTGTTGTATTCTCACATGTAGACCAGCTGGTTACCATAAAGCATGCACTTTACCCTGAAATGTTGTTTGCAGATGAGAGCTGTGTGCAGTATGGAGTCTGGAGCCCAGTTTAGATCACTGCCTACAGCCAGAATGCCCTTCTGTAGAGCCTCTATTTCTTTTAGCGCCTCGGCAAGATATTTAGACAGATCCTGGTTTAGGGATTATAAATTAACAGGGATCTGTGGATCAGTTTTGGGCCCTGTCCTGTTTTTATCCTGTTCATATTTGCTAATGTAAGGTTATTAACATGGTGGAATAGTATATTGCTACTGAGAGGTTTACACAAATTTACAACATGGCAAACTGGGCCATGAGAAATGGCAGATGAATTTTAATGTTGATAACTCTAGGGTTATACACCTTGTCCGTGGTAATACACTTTGCAGCTTACACAGTATTCCAAGCAATGCAGGACTTCCTATCAAATTTAGAAGAACCTGTTTCAAAAAGAAAACTTAATTTTTTCCCCTAAAATACTGAATTAAAGTTTGGATTCAATTTATGTCTTAAATTAATCATGACATTGTGGAAACATCAGGACAATCTTTATAACATGTCTGTTTCATGTCTGAAGATTTTCCGTACATTGATTGTAGGACACCTAGAAATGCTCTCCTCTGCAGAAGTACAAAACAACAGGGCTAAACATGGACATATAGGCACCCCAGTGCAAACTGGCAGTCAAACTGAAAATCAAGTGATTTCACAAAATTGCAGGTGGAGGAAAAGTACAATATCGGTGTTTTCACATAAATGCGACTGATTGTCACTCACCGGACTGTGAGTGCTACTTCTAAGGTAGCTAGGAACCGTGTCCGTCCATTATAATGAGGTACTGCGCATGTGCAGTCCCTTCTAACCTTCAGTTCTGTTCCTTTAACTTAATTGGCTGATCAGGCAACACTCCCTATATTAAGCACCTGTGGTCAATACCATGTTGCCTGATCTTGGAGTCTCATTCCTCATGAGTCTCTGAAGGTGTTCCAGTGTCTCCTCGTGTGTTCAGCTTATGCTGATTCCTGTTTGCCGTTTGTGGTTTCCAGACCACTTCTACTCCTCGTGTTCCTAGTGACTTCAGCAGCTGATTCCTATCCGCTGCCTCCGTATATCTACAGTTACAGATTACTTCAAACCCTCCTGTGTTTCATCGTGACTCCAGCAGCTGATTCCTATCCGCTGCCTCCGTGTGTCTAACAAGTTACAGATCTCTCCAACTCTCCTGTGTTACATCGCTACTGTTCCAGCTGATTCCTGTTCGCTACTTCAGCGTGTCTACAGAGTCCTGCTCGTCTCAGCACTCCAGTCTGCATTCTACCTGCCGTCAGCTGACCCGCTGCCTACTGCTTCTACAGTGTGTCCATTTGTGTCAACTTGCCTGTTAGCATCGAGTCTACGCTCCTCGGCTTCCAGCTCTGCTACATCGCTTCAGCTCTCCCGTGGTCTCCTGCTGTTCAATTCGATATACTACTGCTTCCTGAGTATTTTGTCGTCCTTGCTGGCCTCAGGGCCGGTGCTAGGGTTTTTGGCGCCCTAGGCAAAATTTCAACACCCCCCCCCCCCCCTTCCTGCCCCGCCGCCGCCCCCCCCCCTCCCCCTCCCAATAAATAAATAAATAAATAAATGATTACATTTTATTTACCTGGTCTGTAGATGCAGAGGGGCTCTTCAAACCTCTTTTCTTTTCTTCACTTCTCTTCTCTTCTCTTCACTTCTCTTCTCTTCTCTGTCCTATGGCTGCTCCTCGCCTTCACACAGGAGGCGGAGCGATGCATGCTGGGAGGGGAGGGGAGGGGGAAAGAACTTTATTCACACTGTCTGTCACTGTCTAGTGTGATAATACAGCAGGCGCCCGGGCGCATCTGAATAAATACACACTGACGGCGGACGTTGGAAAAAACAGCGGCGGCACCCCGCCGCCGCTGCACCTCTCTCCCACTTCTCTCCGCTGACTAGATTTTTAAATCTAGTCAGCGGTAGCGGCGCCCTGCAGGTCCCGGCGCCCTAGGCAACTGCCTAAGGTTGCCTAATGGGAGCGCCGGGCCTGGCTGGCCTACCTACAGTGCGCTGCACCTACCTGCCGCTTCCATTCTGCAAGGACTTCTCATCTCGTCAGTTCCCTGCCGCTCAGGTATGCCTGCAGCTATCTCTAACAGCCTGCTCATCTGAACCACGGTATGCATACTTCTCATTGACTGTGCTGGTGTATTGCATATCCATCTGGACTGAGTTGTTCTCCTCTGGAGTTTCCATCCTCTGAGGCTATTGCTATTATTGACTGTGTTTCCTTTTGCTGGACTATTCTAGTGACTTTGTTTATCTGTGCAGTGCTGTTCATTCATTATTATTATTGTGTGCAGTTCAACGTGGGATCAAGTTCAGTGTACCCGTGTAGACTCTGCATTGCATTTATCTCCTCGTGTCCTTCCTCACATATATATTCAGTGGTACAACTTGCTAGAGGCAGACCACTGATTCCTGTTTCCCTGTGTCACCAGTTGCATATATCCTCTCACATAAGCAGTGGTACAACTTGCTACACGCAGACCACTGACTTCCCCGTTACCTTCACCTGGATTCCATTCCTTCACTACAGACAGCGGTACAACTTGCTATACGCAGACCGCTGACTTCCACCTCCTGATTACTCCTGGACATTCTTTCTCACTATAGCAGTGGTACAACTTGCCGTGCGCAGACCACTGACTACCCTCACGTGTCCTTGTCCATCCGGATCCTCGTGTTCAGTTACCTATTGTTTACCAGTGCTGCTAGTCATAGACTTTCTGAGCATTCTCTAACCATCTGCTGTTTCCAGTTCCATTATCACCCTGCCACCAGAGTATCATATACCAACTCTACTGCTCTGATAAGACCATCAGCGGGTGATACTGGGTAAAGACTCCTAGTGCCCGTGACAGTAAGATCAGGCTATGACAGACCCAGATTTGGAACCCACAGCTAAAGAGATGCTGCAGCATCTGGTCACCCGTGTGGAGCAACAGGATGTTCGTCAACAACTATTACTACAATGTTACCAGACATTAGTCTCCCAAAGAACGTCTGGGCAGAATATTACAGCTTCTGTTGATGCTCCTGTGCTTTCCTCCATTTCCCCAGTGCCATCCCAGGTGTCTACGGCTTCCACGCTTCACCTGCCAACTCCGTCAAAGTATGATGGAGATCCCAAAACATGTAGAGGTTTCCTCAACCAATGCTCAGTACATTTTGAGCTCCAACCTCAAAACTTTTCTACTCATCGTTCCAGAGTGGCCTATCTCATCTCATTATTTTCCGGACAAGCTCTCGCATGGGCTTCCCCTCTGTGGGAAAGAAATGATCCGTTGTTACAGGATAGTGCCAAATTTATTTCCATGTTTCGTAATGTATTCGATGAACCAGGTCGTGTTATTTCCGCTGCCTCCAGCATTCTTCGTTTACGACAGGGTTCTCGTACAGTAGGACAGTACGTCATTCAATTTAGGATCTTAGCCTCTGAGCTTCAGTGGAACACTGAAGCGTTAATTGCCGCCTTCTGGCAGGGGCTCTCGGATAAAATTAAAGATGCACTGACTACTCAAGAACTCCCTACGTCTTTAGAAGATTTGATTTCTCTTTGTCATCGTGTGGATCTCAGATTTCGTGAGAGGGACTCTGAGAGAACTACTTCAGCTAAAACATCTCTTCGTTCCACTTCTCAAATTCGTCCTGCTTCACCTCCGGTAATACCGATAGAGATTGGCAGTGTCGGACTGGGGCATAAAGGGCCCACCGGGGGAATGCAGTGATAGGGGCCCACTACATTGGGGTGTGGCCAACTGTAAGAGTGGGTGTGGCCAGTCAAGGGGGTGTGGTCAGCCCGTGGAGGGCATCTTACAACGTAAAGAACAAGGACACCTGGTAAAAAATATATATATATATATATATATATATATATATATATATATATATATATCTATATCGGCTCTTCTCATGCACAAATAACCTGCTGCTGAAAAAATGATGAACTGTATACAAATTAATGAGAAAATTCAGCGCATAGTTGATAGACAATATGACTGGTAATATATTAGGATATGCACGTGGTATAGAAATGTTATAGCTCTTCTGCAGAAAAAGTAGTTGTTTTAAAATCTTACCCTGCTCTTTCCCTGCTGCAACTAATGGAGTCCTCCTCACGATGCTGTGAAATTGATTTGCTGGAAGGGTTTTTGAAGAGTGATAATCAAAATAGATCCAAACAGTGTGCAGCTACGATGTCGGCTTTCTCCGCCCGCAGTGGAACGCAAGTGGAACGCACAGATCCTCCTAGCGCTTCCTGTGTGGACGGATGCCCGTTAGGTTCAAAAAGGTTCAATAGTATAGATGTAAATGACATCGTAGCTGCACACTGTTTGGAACTATTTGGATTATCATTCTTTTAAAACACTTCCAGCAAATCAATTTCGACGCATCGTGAGGAGGACTCCATTAGTTGCAGCAGGGAAAGAGCAGGGTAAGATTTTAAAACAACTACTTTTTCCGCAGAAGAGCTATAACATTTCTATACCACGTGCATATCCTAATATATTACCAGTCATATTGTCTATCAACTATGTGCTGAATTTTCTCATTAATTTGTTAAGTAATACTTGCTGTTGTTCAGTCGCGCGGCAGTCCCGGAAATAGATCTGGATCTGTGTTAGCCTGCGTGTCAGCTGGAATGCACGCTAGTGTTGCTAGGCGCTTGACTAGAGATCCTCGTCGATAGTGATGACGTGTAGTGGGCTTGTTCGCTGCGGTGCTGCTGTCCGCCGACATCTGAACTCCAGTGTTCCCCGTAAACTCCGCCCTAACAGCGGAGGGGGCGGAGCTTCAACCCCGCCGGGCCTACCGGTGGATAGTCCGGCTGTCCGGCAGGCCAGTCCGAGGCTGGAGATTGGACATTCCAAACTAACCTCTGCAGAGAGGAATCGAACAATTAAGAATAGACTTTGTATCTATTGTGCTGATGCCACACATATGCTCCAGTCATGCCCCAAAAAATCGGGAAATGCCAGGCCCTAACTAGTTCTGGAGAGGTGAAGTTAGGGTCCCTGGAGTCCTCTCCATCTTCTACGAAATCAAAAATCTGTGCATTTGACGTTACCATTTCATTTGCTACTAAGTCCTTTGAGTCCCAAGCTCTGATTGATTCAGGAGCTGCGGGAAATTTCATTTCTGAATCCCTTGTAAATCAATGGTCCCTACCAGTGATTACCCTGAAGACTCCTATTACGGTGACTGCTATCGATGGATCACGTATTATCAACGGTCTCATCACCCAAAGTACGTCTTCAGTGACCCTTCAGATTGGTGTTCTACACCGAGAAGAAATTTCGTTTTTAATCCTTCCTGTTACTACAAGTCCGATTGTTTTAGGCCTTCCATGGCTTCAATGTCATTCTCCCCAGATTGACTGGTGCACTCCTCAAGTTACGTCTTGGGGACCTGAATGTCACCAACATTGTCTATCTCGTGTTGTTCCTCGTAAAATACAGCAAACCTCCATTTCACCTTCCTCACCGGGACTTCCTCCTCAGTATGCTTCATTTGCCGACGTCTTTGATAAAGCTCAGTCTGAACGTCTTCCCCCTCATCGTTCATGGGATTGTCCGATTGACCTGTTACCTGGCAAGACTCCACCTAGGGGTCATGTGTATCCACTTTCATTACCTGAGACTCAGGCTACTGCTGAATACATCCAAGAGAATCTCCAGCGAGGATTTATTCGACCTTCTACTTCTCTCGCTGGAGCTGGGTTCTTCTTCGTGAAGAAGAAAGATGGATCATTACGCCCTTGCATAGATTTTCGTGGTCTTAATGCTATCACTATCAAAAATCGGTATCCCATTCCTCTGATTACTGAGTTGTTTGATCGGATCAAGGGAGCCCGGATTTTTACTAAGTTGGATCTTCGTGGTGCCTACAACTTGATTAGAATCAGGTCCGGTGACGAATGGAAAACAGCTTTTAACACCAGAGATGGGCATTATGAATACTTAGTAATGCCCTTCGGGTTATGTAATGCCCCTGCTGTTTTCCAGGGCTTCATTAACGATATCTTTCGGGACTTGTTATATGTATGTGTCCTAGTATATCTGGACGACATACTCATCTTTTCCCAAGACCTGCCTTCACATCACCAACAAGTGGCCGAAGTTCTTTCCAGACTCCGGAAAAATTCATTATTCTGTAAATTAGAAAAATGTTCATTTGAGTTGCCCCAGATTCCATTTTTGGGTTATATTGTTTCCGGAGTTGGTCTACAAATGGATCCAGAAAAGGTGAATGCTGTGTTACTTTGGCCTCAGCCAACTACTCTTCGTGCCATTCAGCGTTTTTTAGGCTTTGCCAACTACTATAGACGCTTCATTCAAGACTTCTCTTCAATTGCATCTCCCATTGTGGCTCTAACTCGCAAAGGGGCCAATATTAAGCAATGGTCATCTGAGGCTCTCCAAGCCTTTCAATTTCTTAAAGAGTCCTTCTCCTCTGCTCCCATCCTTCGACAGCCTGATGTGACGCTTCCCTTCTTCCTAGAAGTAGACGCCTCTAATGTTGGTTTAGGAGCCATTCTCTCCCAGAAATCGGAGCAACAAAAATTCCATCCTTGTGCCTTTTACTCTCGGGGTCTTCTGCCTGCGGAGAAGAATTACACCATCGGGGACAAGGAGTTGCTGGCTATTAAAGTAGCATTGGAGGAGTGGAGATATTTGTTAGAGGGAGCTCGTCATCCGGTGACAATTTTTACGGATCATAAAAATTTGTCATACCTACAGTCTGCTCATCATCATCATCATCATCATTTATTTATATAGCGCCAACATATTCCGTAGCGCTTTACAATTGGGGACAAACGTAATAAACTAATAAACAAACTGGGTAAAACAGACAAAGAGGTGAGAAGGCCCTGCTCGCAAGCTTACAATCTATGGGACAATGGGAGATTGACACATGAGGTTAAGTATACATTTTGCATCTTGGCCCAGCCAGACTGCAAAGGTAGGGTGACTCATAAGCTAAATGATCCTGTCACACAACAATGTTGGTCCGGGGGTAGTTGTCTTGTGTGAAATTGTGTAACAGGCTAAAGGTAGTGAGGTTAAGATGGTGGTTGAGGAATATTATAAGCTTGTCTGAATAGGTAGGTTTTCAGAGAACGCTTGAAAGTTTGTAGAACAGAGGAGAGTCTTATTGTGCGAGGGAGAGAGTTCCATAGAGTGGGTGCAGCCCGAAAAAAGTCCTGTAACCGGGAATGGGAGGATGTAATGAGGGTGGATGAGAGACGCAGATCTTTTGCAGAACGGAGTTGCCGAGTTGGGAGATATTTTGAGACAAGAGAGGAGATGTATGTTGGTGCAGCTTTGTTGATGGCCTTGTAGGTTAGTAAAAGTATTTTATATTGGATTCGGTAGAAGACAGTGCTCAATGTTTAAATCCTCGTCAGGCAAGATGGTCTCTTTTCTTTTCCCGTTTTGATCTAATCATAACCTTCAAACCAGCTGCAAAGAATAAAAAAGCAGACGCTCTATCTCGAGCCTTTGTGGCGTCCTCAGACGTTGAAGAGATTCCTAACCACTTTATATTAGACCCCAAATGTGTTTCTCTGGCTACTTCTTCCACTAAAGTGCTAACATTTGGGAAGACCCTCGTGCCTCCTGCTCTTAGGAAAAAGATCCTTTCATGGTTTCACTCTTCTCGTTTCTCTGGACACGCTGGTGAACGCAAGACCTTTGAAATCCTCTCTCGAAGTTATTGGTGGCCTTCTATGAGGAGAGATGTCAAAGAGTTTATCGCGGCATGCGATTTATGCTCCCAGTTCAAGACCCCCCGCAGAACTCCAGCGGGGTTGCTTCAGCCACTACCCATTCCATCTAAGCCTTGGACCCATATTAGTATGGACTTTGTTACTGAGCTTCTTCCTAGTAAGAATTGCAACACCATTTGGGTAGTGGTGGATAGATTTTCGAAGATGGCGCATTTCGTTCCCTTGTCTGGTTTATCTTCTTCTTCTACCCTGGCTGAACATTTCATTAGAGAAATTTTCCGTATTCATGGATGTCCGTCCGAGATCGTGTCAGATAGAGGAGTACAATTAGTTTCCAGATTCTGGCGGGCCCTTTGCAAGACCTTGGGCATACGATTAGCACTCTCATCTTCCTACCATCCTCAATCGAACGGACAAACTGAAAGAGTCAACCAAGATCTTGAGACTTTCTTAAGGATGTTCTCGTCAGCCAATCAAGACAACTGGGTAGAATTACTTCCTTGGGCTGAATTCGCTCATAACAACATGTACCATGAGTCATCGTCTAAAACTCCATTCTTTGTGGTTTACGGTCACCATCCGTCTTTCCCGGAATTTCCTGCCCTCCCGCCCACCCAAGTTCCTGCTGTTGAGACTTTGTGTCAAACCTTCAAAAATATTTGGGCTCAGGTAAAAACCTGTTTAAAGAAGACATCTGCCAGATATAAGTCTTTTGCGGACAAAAAGAGACGGGCTATTCCACCATTGAAAGTCGGAGACCGGGTGTGGCTATCTACTAAGAATATTCGTTTGAAGGTTCCATCCATGAAATTTGCTCCCCGTTTTATTGGTCCATATAGGATCATTCAAGTTATAAATCCAGTTTGCTTCAAACTTTTACTTCCCAAGAATCTTCGTATTTCCAACGCATTCCATGTTTCCTTGCTCAAACCTCTCATCATCAACCGTTTCTCGGTCCCTCCTTCAGCACCTCGGCCACTTCAAGTTCATCAGGAGGAAGACTTTGAGATTACTCAGGTTTTGGATGCTAAAATTTCGCGAGGAGTTCTTCGTTTCCTCGTGCATTGGAAAGGCTTTGGTCCTGAGGAGCGTTCATGGATCAAAGCTGAAGATCTCAACGCTCCAGCCCTCTTGAAAAAGTTCTATACCAAATTTCCGGACAAACTCGGTTCCAGGTGTTCTGTGCCCACATTTAAAAGGGGGGGTACTGTCACTCACCGGACTGTGAGTGCTACTTCTAAGGTAGCTAGGAACCGTGTCCGTCCATTATAATGAGGTACTGCGCATGTGCAGTCCCTTCTAACCTTCAGTTCTGTTCCTTTAACTTAATTGGCTGATCAGGCAACACTCCCTATATTAAGCACCTGTGGTCAATACCATGTTGCCTGATCTTGGAGTCTCATTCCTCATGAGTCTCTGAAGGTGTTCCAGTGTCTCCTCGTGTGTTCAGCTTATGCTGATTCCTGTTTGCCGTTTGTGGTTTCCAGACCACTTCTACTCCTCGTGTTCCTAGTGACTTCAGCAGCTGATTCCTATCCGCTGCCTCCGTATATCTACAGTTACAGATTACTTCAAACCCTCCTGTGTTTCATCGTGACTCCAGCAGCTGATTCCTATCCGCTGCCTCCGTATATCTACAGTTACAGATTACTTCAAACCCTCCTGTGTTTCATCGTGACTCCAGCAGCTGATTCCTATCCGCTGCCTCCGTGTGTCTAACAAGTTACAGATCTCTCCAACTCTCCTGTGTTACATCGCTACTGTTCCAGCTGATTCCTGTTAGCTACTTCAGCGTGTCTACAGAGTCCTGCTCGTCTCAGCGCTCCAGTCTGCATTCTACCTGCCGTCAGCTGACCCGCTGCCTATTGCTTCTACAGTGTGTCCATTTGTGTCAACTTGCCTGTTAGCATCGAGTCTACGCTCCTCGGCTTCCAGCTCTGCTACATCGCTTTAGCTCTCCCGTGGTCTCCTGCTGTTCAATTCGATATACTACTGCTTCCTGAGTATTTTGTCGTCCTTGCTGGCCTACCTTCAGTGCGCTGCACCTACCTGCCGCTTCCATTCTGCAAGGACTTCTCATCTCGTCAGTTCCCTGCCGCTCAGGTATCCCTGCAGCTATCTCTAACAGCCTGCTCATCTGAACCACGGTATGCATACTTCTCATTGACTGTGCTGGTGTATTGCATATCCATCTGGACTGAGTTGTTCTCCTCCGGAGTTTCCATCCTCTGAGACTATTGCTATTATTGACTGTGTTTCCTTTTGCTGGACTATTCTAGTGACTTTGTTTATCTGTGCAGTGCTGTTCATTCATTATTATTATTGTGTGCAGTTCAACGTGGGATCAAGTTCAGTGTACCCGTGTAGACTCTGCATTGCATTTATCTCCTTGTGTCATTCCTCACATATATATTCAGTGGTACAACTTGCTAGAGGCAGACCACTGATTCCTGTTTCCCTGTGTCACCAGTTGCATATATCCTCTCACATAAGCAGTGGTACAACTTGCTACACGCAGACCACTGACTTCCCCGTTACCTTCACCTGGATTCCATTCCTTCACTACAGACAGCGGTACAACTTGCTATACGCAGACCGCTGACTTCCACCTCCTTATTACTCCTGGACATTCTTTCTCACTATAGCAGTGGTACAACTTGCCGTGCGCAGACCACTGACTACCCTCACGTGTCCTTGTCCATCCGGATCCTTGTGTTCAGTTACCTATTGTTTACCAGTGCTGCTAGTCATAGACTTTCTGAGCATTCTCTAACCATCTGCTGTTTCCAGTTCCATTATCACCCTGCCACCAGAGTATCATATACCAACTCTACTGCTCTGATAAGACTATCTGCGGGTGATACTGGGTAAAGACTCCTAGTGCCCGTGACACTGATATAGATCGATATATCTATGTCTGTCAGGAAACAAATCTGTTGAAAGGTGTTCTCCCCCTGGTATAAGTTACAAACTGATAATTATGACAATCAGCTGATAAGCATCCAACTCAGCATAAAATGTAGAATGTATCTTTTTTTTTTAACACAATTTACGCATTGCACGTTAGCAATAAAAAAACAGTTATTCATTGCTATTGCTGAGGCCACATCTGCAAGTTCATTCTTATCCTTGGGTCTATGGGCATTAACTTGGATACTGTTCCTAGAACTTGCCCCTCTCCCAACTGTATGTGGCCAAGGTCTCTCAAATATTAGTATGTGACATCAGCAGAGTTGTAATGGTGTTCTAAATGTCCATTGCAAATGTACCCAGTCTGTGATTCACTGATCCTGCTATTAGCTGCTTGAGATAACACCGCTATGGACATTCTTTAATGTTAGGTAGACTTGGTTTGAATATGGAAAGAGGAAACTAGGTGAAACTAGTAGGATATAATATAATATAATGTTTCTGTGATAGTTACCCATCAATTGAGTATAATTCCCAACATTACACCCTGATAACACATTCATGTGGATGAGACCTCAGATTTCCTAATTTTTGGATATGGTTGTCCGCTGGAAAGTGTGGTAGACTTGTGTTTGTAACACTCACAGCCTACAAATTACTCAGATTCTCAGCGGCACTTAACAAACGGACAAATCTACTTAATAAATGTACAAATCTAATCATCCTGTAAAAACATAACGTTATGGCTTCTTAATTAAATTATGTTTTTTTTTCTTCTCTATGTTTTATCCTGTTGTTACATTCCTCAACTATAATGTATCTCTCATAAAATGTTGCAAAAATAAAATGTGTCTCATGGAAGGAACCATAGCAGTAAACTACATGACACTAGCATTCATTGCTTTTAAATATAGCTATTTAATGGCACTTGTCTTAGTTTGTCATATGACCCACTGTGCATATCTTGCTAATCAAACTCTCTACATATAATGCATAAACAGATTACAGACTCTTATAAACAGTTAATTTGCAGTCATAGGCCAGTCTTTATTCGGTTTTATTATCAGCTTGCTGCTTGTTCCTCCTGCTTTTCCCAGACTGACCTTGTGGTACAGAAAGGCATCAATTGTGCCTCTTCTTTCAGCAGCAAGTGAAACTGATACATTAATGGGTAATGCAGAACGTCAACCTTGTCTGTCTCACACTGAGCTGCTTGTTCTTGTGCTGATCTTAAATGTCTGTTATAAAAGCGGTGTCTGGCTCTAACATTTCTACAACACATTAATATAACAAAAAAACAGCACGCAGGAACACAGTAGTCTTATTATTAATGAAATGGTTTAGAGCCATGTGATGTCTGCACATTGAAATATATATAAGCTGCTCATTTGCATTTGTGATGACGTCATACTTACTTTTGTAATTTTTGATTTGCTTGACAAATGGTGACCTCGCAAACAGGCACAGAGTTAGGATGGATAATGGGCAGATTGGGGTAACCCACAGACCGTGATGTTGGAAAAAGCATACAATTCTGGGCTTGGGTGGTAGAATTCATCATCATCATCAACATTTATTTATATAGCGCCATCAAATTCCGTAGCGCTTTACAATTGGGAACAAACATTAATAAGACAATACTGGGTAGTACATACAGACAGAGAGGTAAAAGAACCCTGCTTGCAAGCTTACAATCTATAGGACAATGGGAGATTGATTGCAGCAGCAACAGACTGTCCTTTGCTTAATCCTGTTATCATATATGTTTAATATCTTTTTACATATACCTGAAGGCATAAAACAGAATAAATAGTTAATTTATTAGTAGACTATTTTCCATGTGTGGTGTGTGGGACGTGGTGGGAGTCTGCCAAGTGGCTTCATAAAATTGAACACCCCTAGAAATGTGTCATCTCCACCCTTATATCTCATTTTAATAAAATTGCTGGCGCACTGGTGCATTTAATCTGTATTATGCAAGAAACGTCCTCACTCCACCTCACTCCAGAATTTAAATCCAGATTGGTCATACTGTAGGTCAGTGATTGCAAACCTGAAACACTTCAGGGGCCGCATGTTGTGGCCTTCTAACCTTCAACAGGACCTCACATTACTCTTATCTCAGTTAAAAGTTAAATAAATATATTTAACAAAAGGAAGAGACACATAAACAAATCTGACACTAAAGTAGGAAGGAGCTAGGGGTCATAGGTGAAGGCTTGGAGGGTGGCAGATGGCCAGGGTCTTTCTGTATGCACCCCATTGCTGTAGGTCTTTCTAGCTATGTGTCAGCTGATAATATTGCTTATGTTATAATTGATTAATGCAGACAAAAATATGTAACAACATAAAGTGGTTTTATCTGCTTAGAACTTTGAAAGATATCAAATTAAGTCATGTTGTTATAAAGAAGCTGTTGTAGAGGTTGTAGTAAATATTTTCTTCGGACAATTTTCTCTCCTAGACCATTATTAGAATACTGTTTTATGAACTTGTGGTCAACAGGGGCAGGATGGGCTGGGGGGCAGGGGGGCATCTGCCCCCCCCGGGCCTGTCCCTTAGTGGGCTATCTTCAGCTGGGTCACTGGGCTTTTAAAATAGGCTGCTAAGTCGAGTCTTGCCCCCCGAGCTAAACTTTGCCAGCCCTCCCCTGGTAGTCCACTACTCCAAAGGCAGCAGGGTGTTGTTTATACAGGTCTGTGGTCCCCTGTTTGCATCTCTTACCAGTATTCTGACTGTTCTATTGGAGAGTTTTCTTGCTATACACACCTTGACTTGATTTTAACAATTAAATGTAAGGTTGGTTTCTCAGAATAGTTTCTGACAATTGAAGGAGCTAGCTGAAAACTGTTGCTACACCTTTCCATGTAAGTGTGAATTTTCTATCTCCTCAGACCTCTGAGGTGTCAGAGATTGGGCCTCATCCTACTATTTAATGGGAAGCATTTTGAACCTTCCAGTTGCACAACTGCTGAAAAGTACATTTCTGAGCGCACTTTAATCAATGTAATAGCTTCAAATAGACAAAATAGACATATGAAATAAGAGTGTCTAAACTCTTTTTCACAAACCCTCAAAGATAGGCCAGATTGATTTCTCCTGGAGTAGTTTCAAGGACTGTGAAGTGGTTGCTTGCTAGAGCTATGTGCATCAAGTAGGTGCACTTTCACACATACAGAAGCAATGTGAGACTGCACTTTTTTCTAGTTTGAAATTGACCCTTAATGTTTCCTGTTTATACACTAGAGCCGGTGCCTCATAAACCCAATCCGGCTCACAATATTACTTGAAGTATGCAATCTTCATAAGAGAAAAGTGATTTCTCTCTCTATCTTTTTATCCTCTTTAAAATTATACACATTTAGGTTAGATACACACTACAGATTTTTCAGCCAATTATCGGGCCAAACACCATATAAACGACCATTTAGCACAATATCGCTTTGGTGTATATACTTGCACGATGAAGATAGTCGTTCCAAAGTATCTATTGTCGTTTCATTTGATTGCTTGTTCTGTTTAACAATATCGTTCCAACCGCCCTCTGATCCTGCAGCATGTATGCACTCACACAACTGTCTGCCCAGAGAGAGATTAGGAACCTGTCACTATATCTGTATTGTTATATGTAGAGAGTGCTGTAGGTGGATTAATTCGTCCATTTGTTCTGAGACTGAATATTTTGTTTCAGAGTCACAGAAGCTAATGAAATTTATAATCACATTGTGGAAAAGTCAAAGTTTAGTTTGTGTGTTATAATCAGTGTGACAGGAATGACTGACTACACTGCTCTTAGACCAGATGAAGAGCACATATCTCAAGGTAAATCATGTATATTGTGTGCACATGAATTGGCAGCCTGATTGGAACTTCTGTCGTTTGTAAAATCAAAGTGATAACAAATTGGTCAAAAGTTTTTGCAGTGTGTACCTAGCCTAAGCCTGGGTTTACTTGTAGTATGTTAAACATAGAATGTTTTGATAAATGAGGTTTATTAATTAGGCATTTAGGGTGAAATATAGACATATTTTCAGCCTACCTGGATTTTTAGTTAAATTTCTCACTTAGTTACTTAATACATTATGATAAATTGTAGGCAGTTATTGGCTTTTAAACTTTTTTTTTGTGTTGAGTATAGTCATAGATCACAATTTTACATTAGAGTTTTATAAATAAACTCGAAGCAGAAGTGACTTGGGCATATCCCAGTATGAGCCCAGGAAGTAAACAGTCCATGATGGCATTCTGTATCGTCATTAAATTAACACATACCGTAGCCCCATTATTGCACCAGGCAGGAATCCCACCTAGCCCTAAAACATCCACATATAGCCTTATAGTGTCGCATTATAGTGTACTGGTGAGAAGCATGGTGGCACAGTGGTTAGCACGGCTGCCTCATTGAGCTGGGGTCATGGGTTCAGAGTGGACTGTGTGTGTTGCAATGTTGGTCAGAAGGTTGTTGTCTTGCGTTAGCAGTGTAGAGGATGGCAATAGGGTAATCTAGGGAAATTAAGATGATGGTTGAGGAATATCATAACCTTGTCTGAAGAGATGGGTTTTCAGTGAACGCTTGAAGGTTTGAAGACTAGAGGAAAGTCTTACTGTGCGAGGGAGGGAATTCCACAAAGTAGGTGCAGCCCGGAAAAAATCCTGTAACCGAGAATGGGAGGATGTGATGAGAGTGGAGGAGAGACGTAGATCTTGTGCAGAACGGAGGTGTCGAGTAGGGAGATATTTCGAGACAAGAGAGGAAATGTATGTCGGTGCAATTTTGTTGATGGCCTTGTATGTTAGTAGAAGAATTTTATATTGGATTCGTTGAAATACAGGCAGCCAATGTAGAGACTGACAGAGTGGCTCAGCAGAGGAATAACGGTTTTTAGGGAAAATCAGTCTAGCCGCTGCGTGCAAAATAGATTGTAGGGGTTCAAGTCTGACTTTGGGAAGACCAGTAAGGAGGGAATTGCAATAGTCGATGCGGGAGATGATGAGTGCATGAATTAATGTTTTTGTGGTGTCTTGTGTCAGATATGTGCGTATTCTGGAAATGTTCTTTAGGTGTATGCAACATGATTTAGATATAGAGTTGATGTGGGGAATAAACGACAGTTGTGAATCAAGGATTACACCTAGGCAACGAGCTTGCGGGGTGGGATTTATGGTCATGTTATCGACAGAAATAGAAATGTCAGGCAGGAAGCTTCTGTTCTTGGGTGGGAATATTATTAATTCAGTTTTTGAAAGATTGAGTTTGAGTTGGCGAGAAGACATCCAAGATGAAATGGCAGAAAGACACTCAGTAACGCGAGACAACACAGATGGTGAAAGATCAGGAGAGGATAGATAAATTTGTGTATCATCCGCATAGAGATGATACTGAAATCAAAAGGAGCTTATTAGTTTTCCAAGAGAAGTGGTGTAGATAGAGAATAGCAGAGGACCTAGGACTGAGCCTTGTGGAACTCCAACTGATAAAGGAAGCGGAGCAGAGGTGGATCCAGAGAAATTAACACTGAAAGAGCAATTAGATAGGTAGGATGAGAAGCAGGATAGGACAGTGCCTTCAAGACCTAGGGATTGCAGCGTTTGTATGAGGAGAGAGTGGTCAACAGTGTCAAATGCAGCAGAGAGATCCAGGAGAATTAGAAGAGAGTATTGGTTATTATTTTTGCTGTGATCAAATCATTGACAACTTTGGTCAGCGCAGTCTCTGTGGAGTGTTGAGAGCGAAAGCCTGACTGAAGAGAATTCAATAGGTTGTTTGCTGTAAGAAAGTGTATGAGGCGTGTGTAGGCAATTCTCTCGAGAAGCTTGGAGGGGCATGGGAGATGGGGCGGTAATTTATGAGAGAGTTAGGGTCAGAATTCTGTTTTTTTAAAATGGGAGTAATCACTACATGCTTGAATATAGATGGGAAAATACCAGTGGAAAGAGATAGATTACAGATTAGTTAGAGGGGGAATGAGCACAGGAGACAGGGACATACCCATTTGTGAGGGAATGGGATCAAGAGGACAGGAGGTAGAGTAGGAAGATGAGAAGAGAGTAGAAACTTCCTCTTCATTTGTGGGATCAAATGAAGAGTGTCAGAGGGTGCTACAAAAGAATTGAGCAGATTGCTTGTCAAGGGAGATACCATTTCAAGCCTGATCTTATCTATTTTGTCCTTGAAATAGGAAGCAAGATCCTGTGCACTGATGTTAGTTGGAGGATTTGGGGCGGGAGGATTCAGAAGAGAGTTAAATGTGTTAAAGAGTATGTTCTCCCCATGTTTGTATGGTTTTCCTCCCATGTGTCACGAGCTGCGGCGGTACACCACATCCTGGCGTGAACTAGCAGCCGGGCGTGTGCTTTAGTTTCTGTGCTCTGTTATTATCCTTGTGGCATAGATATTAGAGGGTGTAGGGACATCCTCCAACACCAGGGGGAGCTCTCATATGATTTAAACTGGTTCACTTATATTTTTATACATGCTTCCTGGTTTATGTTATTACCTATGCTAGTTCTAGCTAGTAATTAATTAGCTGCCTCCTGAGGCTGATTGTCAGCCCTGTCCTCCTCTGTCCTGATTGGCTCTTTGTAATATTTAAGGCAGTGAGATCTGAGCCTCACTGCCGGTTATAGCATCCTGTCTCCAGTACTGCTGCCTGCTATTTGTTCCTGTGTTTGGTGTTTAACCTGAGATTGATTACCCGTGTATGACCTTTGCCTGTTCCTGGACTCTGAACCTGTGCTTCTGACCCTGATCTATTGCCTGAACCCGGATTCTGAACCTCTGCTAGCGACCCTGATCTTACGCCTGTCCCTGGATCCTGAACCTGTGTCTGTGACCTTGACCTTTCTGCCTATACCTGATATACCCTCTGGTGCCCTGCCCAGTCCGCTGACATTTGGCCTGTCGCTACTCCATGTGCAACCTCCTATACCTGAACGCTACCGTGTAAGCATAAACACATACTACTCTGAGCATAAGACCTGGGGGCATCTGAGTACCTGTGAGCATAACCAGTCTCTACGGGAAAGGCAGCTGCTAAAGGTGAAGACCTTGTCTACCTGTTCTATGTGTTTATGCCGCATTGGTAGCCATAACACCATATTCCAAAAACATACTGGTAGGTTAATTGGCTTCTGACTAAATTAACCCTAGTATATGTGCAACTGTGTGGTAGGAAATATAGATTGCAAGCTCTACTGGGGCAGGGACTAATATGAACGATTATATATTCTCTGTAAAGCACTGCATAATATAAAGGCACTATAAAAATTACTATTAATAATGTAGTTTTTGCTATCTATTTTTAGAGACTTAGGGCTATATTTACTAAGCTGCGGGTTTGAAAAAGTGGGGATGTTGCCTATAGCAACCAATCAGATTCTAGCTTTCATTTATTTAGTACCTTCTACAAAATGACAGCTAGAATCTGATTGGTTGCTATAGGCAACATCCCCACTTTTTCAAATCCGCAGCTTAGTAAATCTAGCCCTTAGGCTCATTTGCTTTTATGGAATTACATAGCCTAGTTTACTTCATAGCCTTTGTTTGCACTTTTGCTAGTGGTGCATGTTGGGAATTAGAGTTTCGCATCAGATGGAAAGCCCCCTTTGTCTATTATACTACTGATTAAAAATGTTAACTGCGGACGCTATTACCCTTATCTCTGATATGAGGCACCTGTGATATCTACTACATACACCCTTGCCACTCATTGACAGTGTTACTGATGGCTACCTATCTACAGAGAGCAAACTGGATGCTGTGTAACCTGCTCTATGATAGGATCGGTGGTAGTCAGCATATCGATGCAGACTACCGCGACAACACTTACCCCGACATAATGATACCTGGTTGTATGCTTTCTCTGGCTACCTAGAGAAGGATTGATTGCAGTCAATGAACAAGGATTGCCCTATCATTGAGCAGGATACAAGAATTAGAGATGAGTGCATTGGTACAGCAGAGGCGTTACTGCATGGGTGATGAAAGGTGGCACATTTATTTTCACATGCGAGTTAGCTTTAGTATGTTGTTGGGAGTTGGAATTGTGATGGAAGCCAATGTCAAGTGTTGTCTGTGGCTGTAGAAATTCATCACTTTCTTTCCTACCCATTAGGGTGGGAATTACTGTCTTGCTCTGATATCAATAGGGATTGGGATTAATATCCTAATTTCATATTCATTGGGTTGTGGAATGTGATCCTGTTTTGTCTTTTGATCCACAGTAGAATGGCTTACTGAGTTGTGTTGCTACTTATGAATGTTTAGACTGCTACTGTGCTGTGAGAGTCCATAAAGGCTGAAGATGCTAATATACTATATATCTTTGCTCTTGAAAGTTTCTTAATACTCTGATGACCCCTAGTGGAAATTTGTGATATACTAACTTTCCTTTTTGGACGAATTTGTTGGTGCTTTGTTGCTATGTCTGTTTAGAATGTAATATAGTTGTAATAAATATTCAACAAGTGAATATTCTCTCCAAAGAAGCTAAGTATTCACTTTGAGAACAAATGTATTTGTGCCAAAATCATCAATCATTTAACATTTTCAGAAATGTAACTATTACATTTGTAACATACGCTATACTACTACTGATGGAAAAGTAAAATTGATAAAAGTGTCTTTTTGCCCTTCTGGTTCACCTATGATCTTATCAAGCCATATTATTAGAAATTGCTAAGATTTGTAATAATATTTCCTGGATCCTGGGGAATCCCTGGATCATGGGAAATGATATTTCACTACTAATAATAATCTTTGAATTCTTAAACATGTTCTGTTAAATGATGCAAAATTATTATTATTATTATTATTATTATTATTATTATTATTATTATTAATAAAACAATATAAACATAGCAGAGATTATTGACCCTCTAACATGATCAATTTCACCCAAAACAAAGTAGTCTAATATTATTATAGTTGAATTGTAATTCCCCACAGAGCTCCACAGTGCTTGACATGGGTACAGGGGGGAAAACAAGAGGAGCGCTTGTGGCTCAGAGTGGAGATTGGGACAGTTGTGAGGGTGCTTTAATGTGGAAAGTATAGATAGGAGTAGGATAACCTCTAATAAAGAGATGGGTTTTCAGAGAGTGTTTAAAGATTTGAAGCTGGTGGGAGAGTCTGAATGGGTGTGAAAGCCCATAAGTGGGTAGCAGCACATAAGAAGTTTTGTAGGTGAGAGTGAGATAGCAAGAGGTGGTTACTAGAAACAGATGAGGCACAGGTCAGAGTTAGATTTAAAACGGAGGGAGGGAGAATATTTAGAGGCAAGATTTCAGATATATGAAGGGGTGGTGTTGTTGAGGGCTTAATCTTAGTCTACTATCTGACTTATGTTCCTATTGCAATAACCTGTGCTGAATTAATTAATGGGGGATTTTTTATCATAATTTTATCAGCTCAGGTTATATTTATTTTCAGTTTGCAGATCCTTTTAAATTTCAAAATCATTTTGATAATAACCACCTTTGGAGACTACATACAACACTGGAGGATTTGGAGAGTTCCCTTATTGTACTTTCTGCAAAACATTCTGTATTCCCAATAACAATTTCAAGACTATGGATGTAGAAATGACATAATTAATGTTAATTTACAATATATTTAATGGCTTCTTTTAAAACACCTACATGATATCTGTACTTCAAATAATTTTTGTGTTTGTTTTTTCTAGAAATGGTTCCGATTTCGATTATCTAAATGGAGAAGATCAGAGGGTCTACCTTCAGAATGTGGCTCAGTCATGGATTAGAGGAGTATTCTTCGTATATCATCAAGCAGATTTAACACAATGCTTTTACCTTAAACACATTTTATTTTTTCTACAGATATGAGCATTATGCTGAAATTGAAAAAAAAAAATACTTTAACCTTAAGTTTGCCTACTTTATTTTGTATGCAAAAGTTGTAACAATTATCTAAACTTTTTTTGTATATAAATGTAATATATTTGAAATATCTTAATTATTACACTGTGTTTGAAAAATAAATAAAAAAAACATACATACAACAGATATTCTAATATAATAAAGATTGGTCAGTGATCAGTTCATAAGTTTTTGTTATTTATGTTTGTACATTTAGAATTGGATGGCTGCAGTAAGGCAAATTAAATTGGTGAAATATTAATAACTTCTACTTAGTAACGAATAAGCCGGCTAGTGGATGATCTAAATTAACTTTTATATAATGCCCTTGACAAGTGTCCCTGTTAGGTAATTCAAGGCAAGATTGAAGCAGGAGAGAAGTTCAAACAACTGCAAATGTATTGTGAATATGTTGGAAACATCCAGAGTAATCAATGATCAGATGCAGAGGAAACAGACAGCTGTAATAATTACATCTTCAGAGACATTGGCAGTCTGTAGTACTATAAACAGTATAATAACAGTTCTGATAATAGATAATAGTCCTCACAGATACAACATAGTAATGGAAGATATCCAACATTCCTGATCACCTGAAGGCAGCAAAAAGTCCAATAGCAACTGAAACAAGCCCAGAGCCCCTCAGTACAGGCAGAGAGATGTCAAAAGATTTTTAATCAGCAGGCAATTGTTTCATATAAGCGGTTCTCTGCTCAATCTGTAATGCTCACATAAAAATTAACAATAAGCTGAAATCCAAAAAGTTGAGTTGTATCAGGAGTCAGTCTTTAAAGTCCAAAGGTACAATTAAGTCAGTAGATAAACACACTATAAATTAACAGATGTGCAATGACTCATACTCACCACAGCTGAAGAGGTAATGGAAACATACAGTCAGTTTTTCATGCACACCAGAGTTAAAGAGGCAATAACAATATCGTAACAATGCCATAACTACAGCACATTTGACTACGTTTGCTATTAACCCTGCTGCCCTTGAGGACATTAAAACTTTGGGCATATGTGAGTTCCAAACCCGAGAGTATAATACAATGTCACTTAGCTATGCAGTAACATAAAACCTACGAGGTTTCACCAGTTTATTCTTGGCTCTCTGAAGAGCGGCTGGAGCTATGCCAAGCCCAAATAGGAGTACGTGAGGGGAATTTGCTAATACCCTTTTGTCAAATCTAGGATAGCTAAATACTTGCTACTAGCTAGGTTTTCCACAGGTTCATCTACCATAGGCATGCAATATGCATTGAAACACAACACACTATTTTAGTGTCTAAAGTCATTACAGAAATAAATGGTGACGTTTGATTTGGAACTGTCATAATTGGGCTAGAACACTTTATCTTATCCAACTGCATAATTATATCAATCTCCTCTTTTATGGCCGGCCATCTAGCCTCGACAACTGAAAAGGCTTCTGGTTTATGATCACAATAGGAGGAGCAACAATATCATGCTCTATTAAATCAGTACATCCTGAAACAGAAGTGAAGACATCTCTATTTTATTTCTGTTCCTGCATACTATCTTCTCTGCCTTCTCTATTTGGCCTGGAGACAAATCTGACACTATAGGAACCTTAGATTCTTCAAACCTAGATCCAGTCATTGCCAGAACATGAGTCATGAGTTTCCTCTTGCCAAGGTTAAGGAGATTGATGAGGTATATCTGCCCCCCTTTTATCCTATCAAGTTGATGGTGCTTATAGTTTACCAGGCCAATGGGCTCTAGTACCTCATTGTGCCCTTGCCAGTGAGTAAAAGCTTGATCTCCTGCATAGGTACTAATAACAATACTTTTTGCTGTTGAAAGTATAGTATCACTGCTGACATATTATAGGTCTGCTGCTGTGCTTCTTGTGCCTCTTCTAGATGTTGTTGCACTACAAGGGCTATCTTAATTAACCTTTCTTGCATGCGGAATACAAATTGTACCAGGTTTGATTCCCTTTGTGTCTGTTTTTCCCACCCATCTTTTAACATATTTTTTGGGTTGTCTTCCAAACAACAACTTAAAAGGCTGAAGCCTGTAGAAGCTTGGTGATGAAGCTCTAGTGCTACATTAGGTAGGGAAACAGTGTATCCCAATCTCTTCTCTCCTGTGCAGGGCCGGATTAAGGGAATGGAGACCCCTGGGCTAAGGGGGCCTCCATTCCCCCGTGAGGGCCCCCCCTGTGATCCGAGCCGCCCCCCCGGTGAGCCGAGCTGCCCCCAAGGTACTTACCTCCTTCTCCTGGCATTGCAGTCCTTCCCCGGCACGCTGTACGTTCTATACTGAGGAGATCTCGTGAGAGTGAGACTCACGAGATCTCCTCAGTAAGGAGACTACAGCGTGCCAGGGAAGGACTGCAGTGAAAGTGCTCAGCAGCATTGATCGCACCGGGGGCGCACCCGCCCCCGACCGATCAATACTGCTGCTGAGCACTTTCAAGGGCCCCATGGATGACCGAGGCCCCTGGGCTATAGCCCAGTTAGCCCTAGGGTTAATCCGGCCCTGCTCCTGTGCTTCAGGGTTTCTGGGATCTATGAAATTGTTCTATCAAGTTATCCATCTGTGGATGATATAATGAGGTAAACACAGCTTTTACCTCTAAGAATTGACACACGTTCAGAGCCGGATTTAGACCTCATGGTACCCTAGGCAAGATATTTGTTTGGGCCCCCCCAACCTCTCACATGCCCCCCAGCCCCCCCCCCCCCCCGCCTCCTTGAAACAATCCATAGCATTATATTTTTTTTAGCATACCATATACTCCTATAGTTAAGTAGAAGGGTAAACTATGTGCCGCCGCACATCACGCTGCTCCTTCTGCATCACCATGCGGCCCCTCATTACTGTCCCTCTCATCACACTGTGCCCTCCTTTATCATTACACTGCATCACCATGCGGCTCCTCATTACTGTCCCTCTCATCACACTGTGCCCTCCTTTATCATTACACTGCATCACACTGTGGTCCCAGCAGTTAAAGAATAATGTCCATGGACCCCATATTTTGTCAAAGGATCTACCAGAATTTTGAATTATGCTGGTCATATGCTCCATACGATGAATATTAAGCTCAGTGGTCGAAGTGGAAGTTTAGAAGTGGCGGTATGAAAAATGTAATGAGAATGTAAACAAGGGAATGGAATTTTATTATTGTACAATGAAGGCAGTACGAGAAGTAGCGGTATGGCCTACTACCCTATACACCCAACTTCCACCACTGCTTACCTTTCAAGTCACACAAATTGTACTTTATCTTTAACTAAACTTAGGTATTAATCATAATTAACATGTCAAGAAACTGCAGTTCATGGTTAGCAAGCCCAGTAATAAAAAAACAGCAGTCTCCTATCACTACCACGTCACAGACCGCCCGCCACTACAGTTGCTGACTGCAGCCCTCTACCTACAGAAACATGAAAAAGCGCTGGAATGCAATAATCATGTTAATATGTCAGTCTTCTGCATGAATCCCATAGTGCAACATTTAAACAAGTCAGACCTCCTCATAATGTAAATCCCACCAGATTCAGGATAGTTGGCAGACTGCCCTGCTCTCTCCTACCTGTTCTCGTTACTTTCACGGCTTGTGGCTGCTGGTGTCTTTAGATCAGCTGCTGCTTGTCTGGATCCTGGAATGTTGGAGGCCCTATTTGGAAAAAAATGGGTACACGAAATTTAGTAAACTCCAACCAGCCCCAGTGTTAAATCAATATAGCACCCACATTTTATAAGTAGACCTCCCTCCAACCAAAACATTAAATTAATAGCATACACATTTAATAGACCTATTTCCCTCCAACCAGCTCCAACATTAAATTAATAGTGTTACCATTTAAAAAATAAACCTATTTCCCTCCCACAAACAGCCCCTCATACACCCACATAATACAAATACACTGGCCCCTCACACACACATATTATATTAATATAAAGGGTGCCTCTTTTCATTTCGAGGTAAGAGAGGTGTCAGGATTGAGGCAGCAGGTCATGTGAGGGAATAGATAATGAGCACTTGTCATAGGGAATATCAAAGAAAAGCTGGTGAGTGTTGTAAGGGTATTGTTGGCTGAGGAGGGGCCGTGTGGGGAACAGACTTCTAACTCACATGCCCCCTCTCTGCCCAGCACCTTTAGACACACATGCCCCATTTGTGCCCTGCAGCTTCCATCACATATGCCCCCCCTGTGCCAGAGCAGCTTCCATCACACATGCCCACCCTGTGCCAGAGCAGCTTCCATCACACATGCCCCCCCTGTGCCAGAGCAGCTTCCATCACACACACCCCCCTTGTGCCAGAGCAGCTTCCATCACACATGCCCCCTCCTGTGCCCTGCAGCTTCACACACACATGCCCCCCCCTGTGCCCTGCAGCTTCACACACACACACATGCCCCCCCTGTGCCCTGCAGCTTCACACACACACACACACACATGCCCCCCCTGTGCCCTGCAGCTTCACACACACACACATGCCCTCCCTGTGCCCTGCAGCTTCACACACACACACACACACATGCCCCCCTGTGCCCTGCAGCTTCACACACACACACACACATACACATGCCCCCCCCTGTGCCCTGCAGCTTCACACACACACATGCCCCCCCTGTGCCCAGCAGCTACACGCAGCCACACACACACACACACACACACCTTCTTGTTCTTACCTTTTTTTTTTTACAGGAACAGAAATGGTGGAAGCTCCTACACAGCTGCCATAGACTTCAAGCAGCCCACCTAACACAGTGTACCATGTGACCGCTGCGATCACATGACACTGTGATGTCATATTGATGTGCCAAGGTAACTAGGCTGCAGGGGATTTAGCCACTACAGCCTATACCCCTAGCTCTAACACCAGCTCCCCCCCGATTCGCGGCACCCCCTTCCCCCCGCGAATTGGGGGAGGGGCCAAATTTTTTATTTTTTCCCCCTTCCTTGTCCCCCCCATCTGGGCCCCAGAGAGCCGCTAGGCCCTAGGCAGGTGCCTAGGTTGCCTAGCGGTAAATCCGGCCCTACACACGTCTTACATCAACGTAGACCGGCGGTTCCCAAAGTGTGCGCCGCGGCTCCCAGGGGTGCCGCGGCGCTGTCACTGGGGTGCCGTGGGCCAGGCAAAAAAAAAAGAAAGAAAAGAGAAACTTACCAATCCGCGCGGCGCCGGGACCCAGCAGCCTCCTCTCTCCCGCAGCAGCTGTCACTGACGTCATTCAGTGACAGCTGCGGGAGAGGAGGCTGCTGGGTCCCGGCACCGCGCGGATTGGTAAGTTTCTCTTTTCTTTCTTTTTTTTTTGCCTGGCGCGGGGCAGAGGGAGGGGAACAGAGGGCAGACCGAGGGCAGAGGAGGAGGAGGACAGATGGCAGAGGGGGACAGAGGGCAGACCGAGGGCAGAGGAGGAGGAGGACAGATGGCAGAGGAGGAGGGGGACAGAGGGCAGACCGAGGGCAGAGGAGGAGGAGGACAGATGGCAGAGGAGGAGGAGGGCAGAGGAGGGGGACAGAGGCAGACCTGGAGCACAGATGGCAGAGGAGAAGGGGGACAGAGGGCAGAGGAGGAGGAGGACAGATGGCAAAGGAGGAGGACAGAGGGCAGAGGAGGAGGGGGACAGAGGGCAGACCGAGGGCAGAGGAGGAAGAGGACAGATGGCAAAGGAGGAGGACAGAGGGCAGAGGGCAGAGGAGGAGAGGGACAGAGGGCAGACCAGGAGCACAGATGGCAGTGGAGGAGGGAGACAGAGAGCAGACCGAGGGCAGAGGAGGAGGAGGACAGATGGCAAAGGAGGAGGACAGAGGGCAGAGGAGGAGGGGGACAGAGGGCAGACCAGGAGCACAGATGGCAGAGGAGGAGGGGGACAGAGAGCAGACCAAGGGGAGAGGAGGAGGAGGACAGATGGCAAAGGAGGAGGACAGAGGGCATAGGAGGAGGGGGACAGAGGGCAGACCAGGAGCACAGATGGCAGAGGAGGAGGGGGACAGAGAGCAGACCAAGGGCAGAGGAGGAGAAGGACAGATGGCAAAGGAGGAGGACAAAGGGCAGAGGAGGAGGGGGACAGAGGGCAGACCAGGAGGACAGAGGGCAGAGGAGGAGGGGGACAGAGGGCAGAGGGGGAGGGGGACAGAGGGCAGAGGGGGACAGAGGGCAGAGGAAGAGGACAGAGAGCAGAGGAGGAGGGCAGAGGAGGGGGACAGAGGGCAGACCAGGAGGACAGAGGAGGGGGACAGAGGGCAGAGGAGGAGGGCAGAGGAGGGGGGCAGAGAGCAGATGAGGGGGACAGAGGGCAGAGGAGGGGGGCAGAGGAGGGGGACATATGGCAGAGGAGGAGGACAGATGGCAGAGGAGGAGGGCAGAGGAGGGGGAGAGAGGGCAGAGGAGGGGGGCAGCGTGAGAGATGGCAGAGGAGGGGCCAGCGTGACAGAGGGCAGAGGAGGGGGCCAGCGTGACAGAGGGGGCAACATGAGAGAGGGGAACGTGATAGAGGGCAGTGTGCCTGGATGCAGAGGGGGCAGTGTGCCTGGATGCAGAGGGGGCAGTGTGCCTGGTTGCAGAGGGGGCAGTGTGCCTGGATGCAGAGGGAGCAGTGTGCCTGGATGCAGAGGGGCATTTTTGCATACAACTAAATAAGTATTTCTGTTGTGACCTAAATACTTATTACAACTTTTTGACCCAACTACCTCTTAAACAGCACTGTTCAGTAATTATTTTGGAGGGATGCCTTGAAAAAATTTGGAGACTCTAAGGGTGCCGCGAACTGCAAAAGTTTGGGAACCACTGACGTAGACAGAAATGAGATGTCCTGGTCCATCAGAATCTCATTGCGTATTCCAAGTGTGAAGATCAGTACCAACTATTTAGCAATGGAAATTTGTCAACAATGCCATGGATGAGGAGAGATGCATCACATTCAGTCATGGCCTTTTTGTCAGATGTTGCTATGGTATACTGAAGTAAAATTACAAGCTTTTCATAACTGTCAAAGGCTTTCATTGACAATTACATTAAGTTTATGCAAAGAGTCAATATTAGCAGTGTTGATCCTTCTTTTTGAAGACATCTGCAATTCGTCCTGACATGCTGTCAATCAACTTCTGGTCCACATACTGACCGATGGCCGCCCATTCTTGCCCAATTAATGCTTGGAGTTTGTCGGATTTTGTGGGTTTTTGTTTGTCCACCCACCTCTTGAGAAATGACCACAAGTTCTCAATGGGATTAAGGTCTGGGGAGTTTCCTGGCCGTAAATAAATATTATTATTATTATTGATTTTGAAAGAGTGGCACTAATGTATTTATAGGTTTTTCAGAACAGATCAGGATTTAAATTAAATTTAAATTTATTCATGCCTATGATAATAGGCGTGAATAAATTATGTGTGAACATAATTTGAGATATAGTATACCTCTCTGACACTGACAAACAACCAATATTAAAGTATTCATGAGCACTCTAAAATAGATCGGAATTTGACTAACTAGATATCCCGCAGAGCGGAATTAACTACTTATTTCTATCTAAAGAAAATAACAACATTTCCATTCTGTGTAATATAAATAGCCACGTATTGGCCAATCTGCGGACATGTGAGGATAAAGGTATGTCTCTTATGTTAATATCAACAATAGCGATTATAGCCAGTAACTATATAGAAGCATACTTTATATATAGTATACCTTATTGTTTTTTGACAACAAGTGGCGCCAATGTATTCACAAGTTTTTTATAACAGATCGGGATTCAACCAATCAGATATCCCGCAGTTCGGGACTAACCATTTATCAGCGTCTAATAGGATAAGAACCTTGTCACTCGGTACAATATGAACGGTCCCGGATTTTCCAATGTATGGTGATGTGAAGACGGAGGTGTGTCTCTTAGAGTATATAAGGAACGTCAATTTAGTCTCTCGGCTTGCCTTGGAAAAAGCAGACCTAAGCGAAACGTGCGTCGGCGTCTTCGCTATTTGCACCTCCTATCTCAATTATTTGGCAGTTACTTTATGATGGTAATAATGCTCCAATAAATCCATCTATAGTTTGGAGCCATTATTTAGGCAGATAGCAATACACTCTCCGTACCGTTTGTGGGGATGACCGTTCTCCTATTATTGGATAATTGATAATATTAATGAAAGAATTATCTGGTAGCAATCTGGTGATGGTGATAATGCCCCAACCAACCCACATATAGTCTAGAGCGGCGGCTCCCAAAGTGTGCGCCGCGGCTCCCAGGGGTGCCGCGGCGCTGTCACTGAGGTGCCGCGGGCCAGACATAGAAAAAAAAACAAAACAACACATAAACTTACCAATCCGCCGGGCGCCGGGACGAAGCAGCCTCTTCTCCCCACAGCAGCTGTCACTGAATATCGACGTCAGTAACAAGCTGCGGGGAGAGGAGGCTGCTGGGTCCCGGCGCCCGGCAGATTGGTAAGTTTATGTGTTCTTTTTTTTTTCTATGTCTGGCCCGTGGCAGAGGAGTGACAGGGATTGTGGCAGCGGAGGGTGACAGCGGGGCAGAGTGAGAGTGACAGCGGGGCAGAGTGAGTGTGACAGCAGGGCAGAGTGAGAGTGACAGCGGGGCAGAGTGAGAGTGACAGCAGGGGCAGAGTGAGAGTGACAGCAGGGGCAGAGTGAGAGTGACAGCGGGGCAGAGTAAGAGTGACAGCGGGGGCAGAGTGAGAGTGACAGCAGGGCAGAGTGAGTGTGACAGTGGGGCAGAGTGAGAGTGACAGCAGGGGCAGAGTGAGAGTGACAGCAGGGCAGAGTGAGAGTGACAGCAGGGTCAGAGTGAGAGTTACAGCAGGGGCAGAGTGAGACAGCAGGGGCAGAGTGAGTGTGACAGCGGGGCAGAGTGAGTGTGACAGCAGGGGCAGAGTGAGTGTGACAGCAGGGGCAGAGTGAGAGTGACAGCGTGAGAGGGGCAGTGGATGGGGAGACAGCGTGAGAGGGGCAGTGGAGGGGGACACAGTGTGAGAGGGCAGAGGAGGGGGGACAGCGTGACAGAGGGCAGAGGGGGCAGTGTGAGAGAGGGCAGTGTGTCTGGATGCAGAGGGGGCAGAGTGTCTGGATGCAGAGGGGGCATTTTTGCATACAACTAAATAAGTATTTCTGTCCTGACCTAAATACTTATTACAATTTTTTGACCCAACTACTTCTAAAACAGGACTGCTCAATAATTATTTTGGAGGGGTGCCTTGAAAAAATTTGGAGACTCTAAGGGTGCCGCGAACTGCAAAAGTTTGGGAACCACTAGTCTAGAGTCATTACTCAAGCAGACAGCAATACATTACCTGTACCTTTTGTGAGCATGACCATTTTTTTTACAACGGAACAATTGAAACTGCCTATAGCATAAGTCCACACATTAATAGAAAAGGTAGCAATTTTAATTTTACTATTGTGTATACATAATATTTGGTTTTATATTTCGCTTATTTTAATTAATTCAATAAAAGTTACATTTTAAAATGTAAATTAACCCATCTAAAATTGTTTAATGTAACTGATCTTACATTCTCACTCTTAATTGCTGTCCTTTGTAATGTCTGATGATGATTCAGATGGTATAAAATATAGTGTAGTTAATGTACCCATATTTCTGATTTGCTCCTAGTTTAATAATCCATTGCATCTGCCATCGTAAGAATGCTGGTTTTAATCAACACCACAATTTCCTGGATATTAGTAATTGATTTTTAAGCGTATAATCTTAGAAGTAGCAATTAGCAACATAATTAGCAGCTACTGTACAGTGGCAGTTTTTGTAACAATGCAAAATTTATGCTAATATAATCATGAAGGACACATGTTGTGCTCCCAACATAAACAATTCAGACCTTATAGTGTTGCACTTAATAAAGTGGATAACTTCAATGCCTTTACCAGTGAATGGATGTCTAAAGGTTTTATCTTGCTGGATATATTTACACTGCACATGATGGGTACACCTGAAAATATCCCACCGTATTACTTTTTTTTCAAACTTCTAACTGCTCTCCAGTTCAGGAGTACAGAATGTACCAATAACTCCTAT
Source organism: Mixophyes fleayi (assembly GCF_038048845.1). Taxonomy (NCBI): domain Eukaryota; kingdom Metazoa; phylum Chordata; class Amphibia; order Anura; family Limnodynastidae; genus Mixophyes; species Mixophyes fleayi. The sequence continues at coordinate 235,086,102 of NC_134402.1, forward strand.
AAATAAGTATATGTTTTAAATGTGATAGGTGTCCCAGGATTTTTTAAAGCCTTCAACAATATAATTATGTATTGTGAATAAAGTGAAATTTTCATAATATAATATGATTAATCTGTTTAGACTCATATTTGCAATTTTTTCCCCTCCATCTGGGAAACATGGATATTTCTGGAAATTTCAGCTTTGTGTTGTATTTGTAGTCAGGGCACCATCAGGGGGCTACAAAGAGTACAACAGTATGGGGTCCGACAGCAGCATGGGGCCCTACCAGCCATCGGCTGGTAGGGTCCTCCGCAGTGAATTATGGGACATGGTGAGCTCCCTTCCTAAGCAATAGCTGCTCCTGAGATGTGAAGGGGTGATGGGGGGAGTCATCAATGCTGAACTAAGGAATGTGGTAGCAGGTCCCCTTGTAGGGAACATGTCTGCCTCCACACCCAAGATGTGGTGGGGACCATGGCTGTCGCAATTTGCTTCAGTCCCACCCCCAAGGAGTGCTTCTTCCTGATAGAGACAGAGTGGTTCCCTGCTCTACTGATGTTACATAACTAACGATGTCACACTGCTGCCAAAGAAGAGGAGTCGAAATGAGCAAGCAACTAGATGTAGAGAAGAAGAGAAGTAAATAAACTATTGCAGTGGTTAGTCAAAACCAGGGACTTGGGGAGGCTGAAGATAACCAGGGTGGGGTGAGAGAAGAAAGTATCGGGGGTCCTGCCTGTTACATTTGTTCTGGGCCCTGAAGTTTCTGGTGGCAGCCTGTTTGTACGATGATAACCTCAACACCACGCGAGTACCAAACCTTCCTTGTTTTTCCAAATACAGCAGGGACTCAAAAAGATTTGAGCATATTATACAAAAACATTGGAATGTCCTTTTGGGTGACAGCGATCTAAAGAAAGTTTTACCTTTAAAGCCAAAATTTGTCTATAAAAAAATCAAACAATCTCAAAATTAGACTGGTCAAAAGCACCATAGCCCCTGAGAGAAACAATAAAGCAAGTACTTGGTTAAATGAGAAAACGAAAGAATACTTCTATTGCAATAGATGTGTGGCCTGTAAAACAAGTAAGGTTAAATTTACTAAACCAGCGACTTCATTCATCTCCAATGTCACTGGGGAAAATTTTGATATCAAGGACAGATTAACCTGTGATACATCTGGAATTGTGTACTTGTTAGAATGCCTGTGTGGAAAACAATACATTGGGAGGACAATTAGAAAACTATCAGTCAGAATTGCGGAATATCAAGAATCAGTTTGAATCACACAGTGTTCCAGAAAACTTCTCCAAATATCATAATCATAATCCTTCCCAATTGAGATTTATAGGTATACATAAGGTAAAACAACCATGGTGAGGAGGAGATTATGTAGAAATAATATCTCGAGAAGAAGCATAGTATATATACAATCTGAAAACCCTTTCTCTGGGAGGTTTAAATTGATTTTGACTTTAATACCTTTCTTTGATCTGCTATTATCCATTTAGGTTTTCCCCTATGCCTTTGTTTAAGAGTATTATATGTAGTCTTCAGTATGCTAAACAATCTAATATACTCATCTAATTCACAATTTATAATTTATTGTTACCGAATATACTCATTTAATTTATAATCCATTGCTACTGGATTGAATATTATCTGTTAAATGAGTTTATTTCCAGATTTGTATGAAATATTTTGTGATGTATTTGTCCCGGCAAGACAGCTTGATTTTCAATTTGTGGGATGGTGGCTGTTTCTGTCACTTAAGTCAGCCATCCAATCAGATTGCGCATATGTAAATTGAACCCTCTTAAAGGACGCAAGGTTTCAACACTAATCCACGATTTGCTGTCAAATTATCCGTGAGGAAGCCCTTATAGGGCGAAACACATAGGTTATATCTATAATTTACATCTACAAGCTACTCTTCAAGTTGTGGTCTATCCTATTGTCCTGACTACGAAGTTGTGGCTAATCCTGTCATCAACGCATGCGCACCTTTAACACCAGCATTGGTGGATTACTCACTGACTATTGTAAGGAGTCTGCGGGGTGTGGACGTACAGCAAGGGGGCACCTGTGAACCGGAGAATCAATTAATATGCAGGGTATGTCCCATACTTGCCGTTCCAGACCGCAGACCTTTCACTGACTCTTTTCCTATCAATGAAACATAAACCGGTACGGTTCTATTTACCAATTACTACCGCCAGCCTTGGTCTAACATCATTCTAGAGATTTTATGAGATATTGGTTCTGGATACTCCGGAAATCACTTTTCATTGGGATCAATAGACGCAGAAAGCAGTATGGTGAAAGACTTTTACTTAAGGGTAAAGTCTTTTTAGGCTTGTGACTTTTAGCGTCTACAGAAAATGGATCCATATATTTGTGGTTTTATCTATTGAGCATTATCCAGAGATATTTAGTATGCAATTGGGCTAATTTTTAATATATGCTCTATGTTTCAATTTTTTTTATTTGTGAACACCTATGAGAATTCGCCTTTTGTTTACTCAACTTTCCTGTTTGTTGTTTACAAATTGTTTTCCACAAGGAATTAGTTTCTTGCAATCTACATTTAAAGTCATCACTCTTGTTGTTATTTTTCCTTTTTATATATGTAATAAATCCTATACTAAATATTCTTGAGGGGTACCTGGGTCCCCTTATTGCGCCAGGGATATTATGTTTGTTCCCATTATCTTAGGAGATTGGGACCTTTTTCTCCTACCACCCTATGCCCTTGGCTGCACGACAATTCTCATTAGGAAGCGCAGGTGTCCTGTATTTCATTGATGTTCCTGTTTGTAGTTGTGCATATCTTTGGAATTACCATATTTAAAGCAGAATTGATTCATCATAAAAAAAAGAGATATCAATAACTAAAACACAACCAGGAAGATTACAACCAGGAAGATTACATACCTCAGATTCCCAATATTCAAAATTTGGAAATCAAGTAATTTTAGGCCATACATTGTCCACCCAAACTACACCCCTAGATAGTGAGACATCATCTCTAGAGAGCAAATGTCAGCCTTTTTCAGCCACAATAGTTGTGATTGTTCCATATCAGGATTATTAGTAGGTATGTGTGGATGCAAGATTTTAAACTACTGTAATATTTTCTCTTACAAAGATTTGGAAAGATCAGTAAAGCTTTAAAGATAACATAGTTCTTGTTAAAGATCAGTGATAGCAGATAATTTTAATTTAGGTGTAGTTTGCATAATTTTTAAAAATAATATTAACAACATGTTTTTATTGCCACCAATAGTAGTACAATTTTTTTTTTATTTTAAGTAATAATTTCATTGCGTATTAAACAAGGTTAGATTGCAAGCTTTCAAGGCAAAGTAGGTTTCTTCAGTCTGTGGCTATTTTCACTAGTAGATTGCTTTTTCAATATTCTTTTGCAAGCAGCAGTAATGGTTTTGAAGCTCCAGTTAATATGCACACTAATTATTATATTCCTTCACATGACTGTTGTTCTCTTCATTGTGATTGCCTTCGTAATTGAATTTACAAACTTCCGATCTATAGAGCCATTGTGCGAAACGTAAGAAATGGTCAATGAAACAGGGAACTGTCATTTTCTTTAGAAACCCTTTGCAATCATTTGCCTTTTCTTCTTTCTGAAAAGCAAAAATAATCAATACATTATTTCCCCCCCCTTTTTATGTCATTTGTCACACATGGCCACTGTGTCACACATATTTATAAGTGGTTAGCACTTCTGCCTCACAGCACTGGGGTCATGAGTTCGATTCCCGACCATGGCCTTATCTGTGTGGAGTTTGTATGTTCTCCCTGTGTTTGCGTGGGTTTCCTCTGGGTGCTCCGGTTTCCGCCCACACTCCAAAAACATACTAGTAAGTTAATCGGCTGCTGTCAAAAATAAAAAATTGACCCTAGTCTCTCCCTCTCTGTCTGTCTGTGTGTGTGTGTGTCTATATTAGGGAATTTAGACTGTAAGCTCCAATGGGGAAGGGACTGATGTGAATGAGTTCTCTGTACAGCGCTGCAGAATTAGTGGCGCAGGTCCATTTTAAGATCAAATATGAAATATAGTGTAGCAAAGCTGTCTTGTGCTGGGAAGCGAGGACATCAGCACTGGGAGGAGAGACAGAAATGAAGGAAGAAAGGGCAGTGAGATGTGTTGGGAACCTTAATCGTGTATGGCAGCAGCAGGAGAAGAAGAGAGGTCTGAGAGGAGAGTTTTCTGGAAAGACAGAGTGTACAAGCAATCAGAGACATTAGAACTATCAAAAGAGATGTTGTATGTAGCGTTGCAGAGGAAAGTCTTGTAGCTAGATCCCTGCAGGAAATAAGTTACCAATCAGTCTGAGGGAGGATACACTGCAAAATGAGCCTATGTCTGGAGAGGGAGACTCCTGCTATTAACGAATTATGTGTTAGCTGAGAGGGACATCTAGCAAGATCAGGCTTGTAGGTAGTCCACAAGCCAAAAGAGGACCTTCATCTTCATCCAGAGGGATAGAGAGAAGTAATAACGCACCAAACATTGTGACACAATTATTGCTAACACTATTGGCCTGTACATTACAGAAAGTAAAACAATAAAAGGAATAATTTTGCTATGTTACAATGCAAGGGGTGCAAATTAGATTATTTTGCGCATAAAGAAAATTCTGGCTGCTTTTTATTGTAGCACACAAATACTTGATAGTTTTATTTGTACACTGAAAATTAAAGTTCATCTGGCACATGATCTACCCCAAATATAAATATGTACCCATATTTTAAATTTACCTCCCCCTCCAGTGCAACATGGTTTAACCAAGGAGCAAAGTTACTCCTTTTTTTTGCTTTCCTTACCTTAATGAATCAGGTCCTATTCCTCTAATTTCACAAATTAGGCCTCCTAATATTAATCTGTACATATATCAGAGCCTGTGATACCTGACAGAGCTATAGAGACATTCCATGTATCAGATCTAATGCAAGTTACACTTAAAGATACCCAAGTTAAGTAGCCCGGGTTACCAACGTATCTACAAGCGCATCAACGTTAACTAATCTTTCAAACTACTTAATATTGCCAGGACTTTGATTACTGTGTTATTGTTGCTATATATTTTGCACACTGAGGTGAGTGAATTGTGGGAGAGTTTGGGCTCCAGTAAATGCAAGTGGGGTGGCCATCTTTTTTGTTTGCCATTACTGTTCATCGTACTGTTGCCTTTGATTATTATCTTCCCCTTTGTTCCACTTACCCAGTCCAGAATCTTTATTCATATGCAAACATATTGCCTGTGCAACTACATGGAGACCTTGTGGGATCAATGGGTTCTGAATGTTTTTGTGTTGTTTATTTTGTATTTATTTATAGATCTTAATTTGCTCTTTGGGCGCTCTCCTCTTATATGGTATCTTTCCCTTGATTGATACATGCTCTCAGACCTTCTCTATTGATATGGTACTTGATTAATTTGTATAGTGTAGCTGAGCATGCAGGCAGCAATCTGCAGCAATGCTGGAGGCTGAGAGAAACTAAAGAACTGCTAGCAGATAGCAGTGCCAACATCAAAGGGTAGGACCAGGAACCTGAAATGAAGTGTCTGAAATTATTTTTGGACCAACTGTGACAGTTTAGTCATTAAAGGTCATGCTGTGAATCTCTCAGGAAGATTTAGATGATGATAATTATGATATGAAAGAATATCTGTATTTCCACTATTCATATTATACCACAGCATTGTAAACTCCACCCAAGTGATTGAGATTGACAGGATAATGTACAATTTATATCGCCATTATGATATCCCTTCAAAATAAAATATCAATAGGTACCAAATTGTTTTAACAATAAGACACACTTTTGCTCCCTAAAATGGCCAAAAAGTAGCCTGCATCCTATGATCTGTAAAATGGCGCATAGTGTCAATAGTGTGAATCTGACAAGTTTAAAACACAAGAGTTTGTATTTCTTTGCTCTTGTCTGTAACTGCCACTGGTTCTGTTTTTTCCCAGTATGTGCAGCTGGAACAAGTAATGCAATTAATGGCTTCATTTTTAACTGTCTTTTGTAATTTGTTCAATATCCCTCAATATATTATAGAAGCCTTGTCACCATATGTGATGTTTTATTATTTAATACAATTTGTGGACAAATGCGCATTATATCAATCAAGAATCTAAATAATTGTTCTATGGGATATTATGTGGAATATGTGGTGTTGCTTGTATGTTATTTTCTATCTGCAGATTATATAAATGTATACATGTATAAACTGCACTAAACAATTTGTTTCTAAAATAACTGGCAAACAGTATGAGAATAGGCAACAACTGCATTCTGCTATAAGGAATGCTATTCTTTAGCTTATTAGCAAATACAGTATGCAGAGTAGGTGTTACTTCCAGGCAAATAAATGATATATTATGGGTGCTCTATGCATTTTGTATGAAAATATATTGGATACATTAATTAATTTCTCTCTTTTGTGGTATTGAACATATCAGGTCCTCTAAAAGGAGAGATAGTGTGAACTTTTTTTGGTTCCATAAATTGAAAACTCTTCTATCTTTAATATAGACTTTCATTGTGTGTTATAAATGCCTTCTTCTGGTGATGCCTATGTTTTAAGATTTTTGTTAATTAACTGATATGCCAGTTAAGAAGGGAGACGTGATTGTAATTGGGCTTCTCTTAGACCCCTGATGAAATGTGCACAGCATGTGATGCTAATATAATAGTTTGCTACTCTGACTCTATACGCTGCTGAATGTTTAGTGAAAATTAATAAAAGTGATTTTTTTTTTACAAGGTGCCATGTGTTCGCTACAAAGTGGGTTTTAAGTTGCTGAAGTCTGAAAAAACTCAACTACTTCATAAATCTGTGGTGGGTGTTTTAATTTGTCATCCTCCATGGGGAAGTAGGAAAGAATGACTTAATGGGAAGGATGGCAAGGTGTCCTGGTGTAATGCTCTCTTGTATGCATGAGTGTGAGTGAAGTTCCTGAGCATTCATATGAATGAGGGTACAACCTTAGCAGTGTTTTTCAGTGTAGTGGCGGGACCCAAGTATACTAATTGTACTGAGTGTCAGGGGCGCACGGAGGATTGTCGGGAGGGGGGGTTTCCCCCACCGACCCAAAAAAAACCCCCAAAAAATCCAGAGAGAGCTGCTGCGCATGCGCCCGCGCATGCGCAGCAGCTCCGTTTCGCAAGCGCTGTCCTATACAGCAGCCGCGGCGCTGTCTAAGAAGCGTCTGCAGCGGTGCTGTATACAATACAGCACCGCCGCGGACGCTTCTTTGACAGCGCCGTGGCTGCTGTATAGGACAGTGGCCACTTAGCGCAGGGGGGGGTTTTTAGAGACTCAGAAACCCCCCCTGCGTGCACCACTGAGTATTAAATACTCACCCAGGCACCCAAGGAAAAACTATTTCCTTTCAAAATAAACACTATTCTTTCAGTTTCATTATGAAAAACAAAAGCCTTATTTTGGCAGCAAGAAGCTTGCTCATTAAGAGACGTGACTCTTTTGAGTGTCAGCGTCATTCTGACTTCAGGTACTGGTAAGAAGAGTTGAAGATATTGCTGAGAGTTGCAGGGAGAGCTTCAAAGATGCAGCCAAGTCAGGTGCTGTTAGCCTTGACTGACAGAATGACAATGCTTTGAGTGTCATGAGAGTGGATGTTCGTCTAGAGACACATACACAAGCTGAACATGAGAGCTAAGTCTGCCCAACCAAAGATAGAAAGAGTGACAGAGCGGGGGAGAAAATGAAGAGCGTTACCGTGGAGCAGAGTGAGACCAGATTAGGTTTAAAGGACAGTGACATGAGAGCCCGGGTGTCAGCCCCAATCAGTGACAGTGTCAGTTTTTGACAATTAATTACATAATACCTCTTAGATTGTAAGCTTGATTGGGCAGGGCCATCTTTACCATCTGTTTTACACCATTGCATGTAATACAATGATGATGCAGGACCGTATAGTCCTGCGTATGTCCTATGTTGGCTTTCTATAAATAAAAGATAGCAATAATAACTGTGCTAAAATAAAAAGATGCACAAAGATGATTGTTTTTCATCGGAAATAGATGATCTGATGGACATTCTTTTGACTTCAAGTTTGTACATTACAACTATGCCTGTATTTGCATGATCCTGTGTTACTAAACTAGCATGCGCAGGGGCACCAGTTTATATAAACCCACAACACCTTGAGATGAGGAGGACTGAGCTAGCACCTAGGTGACAGTGGAGATGCTCTACACCACTCAGCAGTAAACAGGAGTCTACACTAGAACTCAGTGGCCTAACAGTTGGTAAATGGGTAATAGCTTACAGTACTGGTGAGCATTCTAGTTGGAAAAGGTGTGTCCATAACGCATCTACTCAAATATCAATGATTTCTGTACTCAATAACCAGGCCATGATTTAGATTTGATGTCCATCTATGCCTCTTTTGTTCTTTCTGTCAAAACTGAGTGTATCCTTCATGTAAGAGAGAAGAATGCCTTCACTAAAATTTCACTATACACTTATTGCTCACTTAAAGTGGTTTTACACTTTTGAACAGCTACTTTTAATCAAACAAGCCCCAACATATAGCAACTAGTGGGGAAATAGCTTCCTGTTATCTAACTCTGATAATTCTTAATTGTTTGATGAATGAGCTCTATTGAAGTGTTATAGGTGGACCGACTTCCAGCTCCAAAAGCAGTGGTTCAGGTGACAGTGGGTGGTTTCAGAGACAGGACCCCTCATTTGTTATCTGTGGATATCTAGAGGGCATGGCTGATGGAGAGTTTGTCTAAATAAAGATGTTGTAGGTGGCAAATAATAACTAGAGTCTAGTGTCCTTCGGTCAGTGTGGTTTAATTTAGTGGTAGAAGCAGAACAAAACAGAAAATATGTAGAAATTCTCAAATCAGAAATAACTTATGTGAACCTTTGATAGGATGGGTATTGGTATGTGGAGGACATTAACAGTGGAAGGAAAGTGGAAGAAAAAAAGCCTTATTAAAGCAACAGAGCTGTTTGTCAGATATGTTAGTAAAGGCAAACAGTAGAGAAAGCCAAAATAGTTCAATAAGGATGTGGCAGTTGCTATGAAAACTACATATAAGAAATAAAGGCAGACCAAATCAGAGGATTAAAAAGCATATAAATCTAATCTAAAACACACAAAAAAACATGCTAAAGTTCAATCAGAAGACAAAATTACACAGTCTGTAAAAAGAACTACAACATTTTTTTTTTAGAAATATCAGTGGGAGGGATAGTGAAGTTAAAAACTGAAGTTATTTGATGTATTGAAGAAGAACAGAAATGTCAGACTGTCTAGATAATGGTTGCTCTGTATTTACAGTTGAAAATTCAAATGGATCACCTACACTAGAGGGGAAAGATATACACTGCTATAATGTAGACACAAATATATTTACTACAGAAGAGGTGCTACTTATTTCTATTTTAGCATGGCATTAATTATGGCATGCCACACTAAATTAATTCAGAAACTGAAAACTCTTGGATTTGACTCAAAAATTGCGGAATAGATAAAAGTTTGGCTAAAGGACATGAAACTCACTTATTTTCTGCTTTGTTATAAAGCAAATCAATGCATGGCAAACACAACTTACGTTTAGTTTTGTACAGGTCTTCTTTAGTTTTTCCACACAGATTTTTATGTTGCTGATGGTTTCATTTACAAAGCTGTTTGTCTTGTCATTTGGAATATTTCCACTTCCATTTTTAAAGGTATCCATGAATGTTGTCAAACAGTCATTATTGACACACTAAGGATAAATAAAAAAAATAGAATTTATGTTGTGCTCATTTTATATTTACTTTTTATTCACTGAAATCTAAGCATAAGGCAAGATGCACTTTTTATGCATAGTACAATAGGCAATATGTCAATCATCATCATCAACATTTATTTATATTGCACCAGCAAATTCCGTGGCGTTTTACAATTGGGAACACAGTATTATAACAATACTGGGTAATACAAACAGACAGAGAGGTTTGAAGACCCTGCTCGCAAGCTTACAGTCAATATCCAACATTGTTGTGGTTATGGCCTAATCATGAATTAAAGAAATAATAATACATAAAATATTATTCAGCCAGAAATTAATTGTTGTAACATGTGAACTCACTGTGTGTGAATAATGAAATAGTTAATTTAACTAAGCTGATCTACTATGTGCTCTCTCCTAGCACGCTGATGTGGATAATATCTTGTCATAGACAAATTTTTACATTTAGATAGTTGACTGTCTTCTCTAAGAGCCTATAATATAAGCCTTTATGGCACAGCAAATGCTAAAACTTAAGCTGGGTACATGTCTATGTAACTATCGTGCAGATCACATGATTCACGACCGTTTGTTCAGATATTGCAAGAGTGTGTATGCCCCTATGATCATGTTTAATTGTACCAAAACACATTGCATCTGTTTATTCGCTTTTCTAAACTTCCTAAAAATCACGACCAACAATGGAATGATGTCAGGCAAATGAGGAAGTGCACTCACTGTCAGCAGCATAGGCAGATATCTGTAAAGAGTGTACAGAGTCACGATCTTATCAGTGGATGGTTATGAGAGATGAAGATTACAGTCAGGGCCTGATTAAGGGTTCTGTCCGCCCTAGGCTAATAGGGCCGCAGCGCTCCCCTTCCCCCTCCTCCGAATATATAGGTGTATAGGAACACTCCTGAATATGAATGTTCAGGTGTATTCTCCAGCATTCAAATTTAGACAGATTGTGCAATTGTCTCTTACCTGTCCTTGCTCTTCTCTCTTGCAACTTTGTTATCCTCTCGTTGGCTTCTGGAAAGTTGGCGTCCTTTTTTGAAAATGCAAAAATGTATTATAATGCAAACCCTGAATGATTAGGCCCTTTAGTTAAAACAAAACACTCCATTATGGCCAGCTAAAAGTACCCCATTGGACAGGCATATATAAGCAATATCTGAATATTTGTTGTCAATCAAATACAAACCTCTACCAGCCCCATCTCACTAATATTTAGTATTCTAGTGATTGCTGAGACCACCCATGTGACCACTACACAATCATGAGATTCTGCCCCCCAAAGCTGCTCTATTTTTTAAAAAGCCCCTGCAGCCATTTTCCTTAACCACAACCCCCCCGCACAGCCATTTTCCTTAACCCCTGCTGCAGCCATTTTCTTTACCTCCCACCCTGCATCCATCCCCCTTGCAGCTATTTTCCTTACCTCCACTCTGCTAGCTAGCTATCCCCCCCCCGTCACATCAAAACTCTCCCAGTCACATATATCAGCCCCCCTCCTCTGCCCTCCTTCATACATATCAACCTCTCTACCTCCCTATAGATTTTCATGGCAGCCCCCCCCCCCTCCCACCCTATAGATTTGTATGACAGTCCCCCCTCTCCCTCCCTATAGATATGCAGGGTATTCCCTCCCCCTCCCTATAGATATGCAGGGTAGTTCCCCCCCTCCCTATAGATATGCAGGGTAGTTCCCCCCCTTCCTATAGATATGCAGGGCAGTTCCCCCTCCCTATAGATATGCAGGGCAGTTCTCCCCCTCCCTATAGATATGCAGGGCAGTTCCCCCCCTCCCTATAGATATGCAGGGCAGTTCCCCCCCCTATAGATATGCAGGGCAGTTCCCCCCCTCCCTATAGATATGCAGGGCAGTTCCCCCCCCCTCCTTATAGATATGCAGGGCAGTTCCCCCCTTCACTTACCTGTAGTTGTGCCAGCATCGCTCCTCTCCTCAGATCAGCAGATAGGAAGTGAAGACGTCCTGCTTCCTGTCGGCTGCACAGCAACAGGCAGCCTGGCGATTGGCTGTGTGTTGCTAACCACTGACCACCAATGCTTTTGATCGTCGAGCCCTCCACCCCCCCACGGCGACCCCCCCCCGCGCGGCGATCCCCAGCGGCGACCCCCCCTCCCCCACCCCGAAAAAAAAATGAATGAAAAAAAAAAAAAAAAATTTAAAAAAATAAAAATAAAAAATACCCACAGTGCAGCGCCCCCCGGGACCCAGCGCCCCAGGCTGCAGCCTGGTCAGCCTAGTGGTTGATCAGGCCCTGATTACAGTTCTGATGATAACATGTGTAGGTGTGTACGTATGAATCAGCATGCTCATTGAGACTTTTAATTGTTGGTGAAATCATTACAGAAATTGCATCTAAAGTAATATTTCATTTTGCTCAGCTTTAGAGTGGTCTGTTTTAGTCCATAAGTTTATATAGGAAATGTATACATCAAAGTATTATTGTTCATAATGCATACTTACATAGATCTCTGTATGTATTCATAATCAGTGCAAATAGGCGCATGACATATGTTAAACTTAAATGCTAGACCATAGGAAAGATATAATAATGTATAGAGTTTATCTCTATAAATGGTCTTACACAAAAAAGAAGCAACCCAGGTCGTAAAACCAATTAGCCACTCACAGGACTTCCAGAAGTGACTACATATTGAGGGGAACAGTAGGCAGAATGAAATGTGTTTAAAAAAACATGAAAAATTGTATCCATTGTTTATTCCTTGGGTATAAATGTTCTATTAAGGATATATTTCATAGTTTCTGCTTGCCACAGCAACAGATATCAAGAAATTAATTGAGTTGTTTTTGTTTCTCCTTTTTATTTTAAAAAAACTATTTGCATAATGGTATTTTTAGTTTTAATTATATCCTTTTATATCTTAATCATTGCAACATTTTCATCATATTAAATTCCATTTAATAATGTTCTGTCCTTGTGTTCTTAAGGGGTGCATATACTATACAGCTGGGTTATTAAAAATGCTACACAATTGAAATATAAGGGATTGTTAGGTTTATGATAACTCTGGTAATTTTAAGATTAATCATAGTGGATAAATCCAGGAGAACTAAAGAACTTGTAAGTGTAGCTTTGGAATAGCCATTTCATATAAAATTATACCCATAAATGTAATATTATGTGACTTATTATATTAATTGGAATACCAATCACGTTACCTCTAAGTATGTGAATTTTGGTGTTTGTATTTTGTTGTTTCCATTTTTTTTATTCTCCCTATCATGGGAGCTGCATTTGTTAATTAATCTTATAATTTCTTTATCACTATCACAAAAAGGCTGAATCTGTTAAAGGCTATTAAAAGGCAGTAATGTTTTCTGATGGGCCCAGGGAGTAATCAAACAATTAGAAGGTAGTCCTTTCACTCCCAGAAGCCCTCTCATGTCAACAGGATGCAAGATATTTCTACCTCCATAAGAAGTGATAGGCAGACAGCATCTACTGGCTCAGGCAGTGACAGAATGGCTGCAAGGTCATTCTTGAGTTCACCGTGAGCAGAAAACTTAGTGATCAGTGAACGAATCCATGAACATAAACAAGATTATGTTGTTATAAGATTTTTCTCTTACTTCTGGAGAAGGGTGAACAAAATTCACAAGGTGCAATAATAATTTTGATAGATGTTGCTTTTTTAAAAGTTACTATGGGAATGTCAAAAAGAGAATATGTCAGATTTGGATCACATTTAAGAATATTCTACTTAGTTCAAGAACTTTTTTTAATGGTTTGGTATATTACATTATACTTAGTAACAAATGTAATAATTAAATAATATATAAAATAATAAATAAAATATTGTTTCTCTATTATCTAATTTCTGTTTTGGTTCAGAAAACTTGTTACAAAGACCAATTTTGGTTCTCACTTGATGAATATTATTTATAATTTTTAATCAATGTAACCAATGTGTGTATTAGTCCTTCCAGTAAGAACAGTTTAGATTTCAATAAAGAAAATGAATATCAAATTTTCAGAAAAATGTTATCCTTATATAAATAATGGATTTACATATACATTACCCAATAAATATCAATTGGTGTCATCAGAGGTAAATCACTCTCCTGAAAATAAAAATAATAGCTGTTACTTTTTATCACTATATCATACTACTTATTGTTACTTAACTTCTAATAGTATTTTTTACAAAATAATTATAATCCAAAATAAGAGTTTAACTTACCAAAGAAGTCAGATTATTAAGCAGGGCCCTCAAATCTTGCAGCAAATTGATAGGGTTGTAGACGTCAACTGAAACTGCATATGTGGAAAACATGAGGGCGCAGTACATACTAAAGTAAGCACATATAAGCATTGTTTTACGGTCCATTTTAAATATGAAAACAAACCAAAAGTCAAAGCAAAGCAGTGTTTGCAGTCACTCAGTGCTGCAATATATATTATGGCAAAAGGAAACGTTTTTTTTCCACTATGATTGGAAAAGATAAAGTTTTCTTAGAAACAATATAATAATCTGATTATGAGGGAAGAGAATGCGTCATAAATGCAAGGCATGTGAATGTAGATTGCATCCATATTAGTTTTTTGATGAATACACCCAACAGACATTTGGTACATGAAGTTTGGTATTCTTTGTTCTTTGTTGACAATTATATTTACTATATTATATACAGAGAAACAAAATAATAGATAATTGACAGCATTGATGTGCAACTAATTTTATTTAATATAACATACATTAAAAGTAATAACAACCCATACACTAATACATACTGACACTCTATAATAGATCAGTAAGTAGTCACAACGACAATAATATCAATCACCACTAGACATCCTCTATCAGGAAATATTGAATATAATTATTCAGAGATTATCAATCATAAGGAACAACATATTCTAGAATCATAGAAAAAAACCCAAAATAAATATACAGGGCCTGATTAATTAAGATGCACAAAACGAATGTAAATTACGTTTAAAAAAAACCCGCCGTAATGCAGGCATATGCACGTCTGTATTCAACAACATTTCTGAAGAAATGTCTCTTGTTGTACGTGGGTCTAGGTACACTCTGCACTGGCAGACAAGACACTGTAGAATACATCCAATACATATGTGGAATATAAAGTCCCAGCAGAAGGCGAAGAAAATAGAAAAATCAATTGATATCATGTATTAATAATATAGTCATTAATGAAAAAAACGTTTTAGATCAGCGAGGAAATTGAGGACTTCTGTTGGACTTTTTCATGCCTTACTATTGCTACATCTATGGCTGTTTTTAACATATTCACACCATATTCAAAACATATCTGATATTGTTGCTGTCTATAGCTTACTAGCCAGTAGCTTTTGGTTTATATTTGTTTTTAATATATTTTTACATTACACTTTGTTGTCTTTGTCTATTTTTATGTATTTAGCGCCTGGAGTTTTTCGATTTTATCTGTACAATGTGAGGATTTGGGGTTTTCCTCTGCTCTCCTCTTTTGTGTTCTATAGGGAGCGCAGATTAGAATTTTACTTATATGTTCTTACATGCACACTATTACTCAGCACTTACAACTGCCCTGTAGTAATTGCAAGTCATATGACAGAAAAACACCTTTGCGATGTCCAAAGGATGTGCATGCACTCGAGCTTGGCACATCCTTGCTGTACATTGACTATGTGAATACACCTATTACCCTCTCCATTCTGCCCCTGAAATCGTAGGCTGTCATAAGGGTCCTTTAAAGAGGAATTGGATGTTTTTGCTTTCACTGGTGTATGGTCCAATTCTGGGCATGCGCGGATTGATTTTATCCAAAAATATGTCATCTATCAGCATTTACATTGCTTAATTAATCAGGCCCACTATGATAAATACACTAATAAACAATGAAAGAGAGGGCCCTGTCCAATAGAGCTTACAATCAATGCAGCAAATCAAACATAGGTATGAAGTACTTGTTGTGTACAGTGCATTTGTCAAAGTTGCAAAATAATGTTTTCTAAACCTGATCACCAGCTAGTGCCATGCAAGCAGAGTAATAAAGTGCTTTGAGGAGCAGGACCATAGTCGCAAGGGTCCAGCTTCTATGAAGCCAACGGGGGAGTGACCTTTCTCCCCGTCAAAGTGCATTGTGTAATTGTGTTTTTTTCACCCTTGGGCAGCACATGGGACCTTTCCAAAATCTTGCAATGGGGCCCAAAAATGTTGACTTACTCCCCTTTCTGAGATGGTACTCATTTTCAACTTTAGATCTTTAAAGGCAGACTAATAATAATTATTTTTTACTAATGTTGCCTTGTTTTAGCCAGTAGAATAGATGTAGGGTCTAAATATTCCATATAAATTAAACTGGTAATGGACAATTAATTCTGCAGACAGGTAAGGTGAATTATGTAAATCATGCCTGAATAAGGCCAATTATTGTTCACTGTTGAGCAATAATTGCCCTTCCTCAATATGGATTTGCAATTAATGGACTTGGTGCATGCAATCAAAGCCATTACTTTCTATTTATTTCTCCCAAACTGGGAGGACTGAGTTCCATCCTTCCCATCTATTTTATTTTTAAATAGTAATGAACAATGTTTGCTGATATGAGTGTATGACACATACAGAGGATGATTGGAGGGATGGGATATTAAAGTGATGCACCACATCTAATCCCTTGGGCTCAATTCAGCTTCCAAATGAGCAATACTAACAGTTAAGATTGATAACCTTTTAAAAGTCATTACTGGACAGTAAAATTGGAAGGCTATAACATGCTGGTGAAGAATAAGAAAGATAGGAAAGGGAAAGGTGTTTGTATGTATGTAAAAACCTGTTTAATACCTGCCCAGCAGAAGTATCTGTGAAGATCATATAGCCTACTCAATCCCACCTATATTACTCACCCTGGTGAACTGTCACTACTGTCACAATCTTCACTTTGAGCCACACTCACTCCTCTTATCTCAGTTCACACTCACAACAGAGTCCTGCCCACCCTTTAATGTCTGCATTTATTTTGTCTACCTTGTACTATGACATTTTACAAATCGAAGATAATAAAGGATATGACAATTTAGAGTCAGTATAGGTAGATAAATATAGATGGAGAAAAATACACCAGTATAAACTATTGTACTGAATTTATTATTATTATCGTAGCGCCGAACAGTAGGGAAAACAACACAAACATAAAACAGGGACATACAAGGTAGACAAAATAAATACAGACACGAAAACCAAAGGTATGAAGGAACCTGCTCATCAGAGAGCTTACATTCTAAGTGGAAGAGGGCACAGCTGAAAAAAGAGGAGCAAATGTGTCTCAGAGTGAAGATTGGGATAGTTGTGACAGTCCATTAGTGTGAATAGTGTTATCGAGGATAAGATCACCTCTAAAAAAGAGATGGGTTTTCAAAGAGCATTTAAAGATTAGAAGGCTGTGGGAAAGTCTGACTGAGCATGGTAGGGAATTCCAGAAGTGGGGAGCAGCATGGGAGAAGTCTTGTAGGCGGGAGTGAGAGGTGGTTACCAGAGACGAGACAAGGCGAAGGTCAGAGGTTGGAGCCATCTTGCTTTGATTTTCCTACATGCCATTCATATATGGACTTTGTGTACGGTTTATCCATAAATAATGTGTTTGGAGATTTTTTTTATGAAAGTTGAGTGTATTTTCTATTGAGTTTTTATGTTTATTAAAGCCATTTTAAAGTCAATGCACAGAGTCTTTTCGGTATTTCCTGTCTTTGTCACATGGTCTACATATATTGAGTGGAGATCCTGCCCCAAGATTCAGTGAGAAAACGGTATCCATGTGGAGTTAAGAAGGCATTTTTTCAGTGACTGGCTTTAAGCGTATACCCTAAGAGGGCTTGATGACTTAAAGATCACTTGGTGTTTGCTCATCTACACATAAATCAGGTCACGGGGAAAAGAGGAGGACGCCTATCATGCGGTGGTGGACTTTCTGTGACTATTGTTTAGATGACATATTGCACTTGTCATCAATGTTTCGATTATGTTTCTTTACATGTGAGTCCTAATAAGGACAGTCTGATTCATAGTTTTAAGAGACCCTGTCTTTTGTCAATCTTAATGACCTTGTTGGTGGATTATTAAATAAGGTATCCATATATGCTGATGACACTATAAGCAGGAAAGTAACTGAGTAGTAAAGATTTAGTCAAAATGGTAAACTGGGTTGAGAAATGGCAGATGATATTTAATGTACATAAAAGTATATTTATGTACCTAGGTCATGGTAATTATTATGCTACTTACAAATTATATGGCATACAATTGGGGAAAGCTTATACTTAGGATTACTATATGAAAAATGTTGAATGGCAGCACACAGTGCCAGGCACTGGTTGGAAAGGCAAATAAAATCATGAGATGCATAGAATGGGACATAACCACACATACTACCAGCATATCATTCACTTCATCAGGACTTGATGTGTCCACAATGTTTCTTCTCACAAGGCCAAAGAGTAGAAATAGTAGCAGGTAAAGGCACCTGGAACAACTGGACTAGATCTCAATACCTTCTGGACACCTAGACCAG
The DNA here is from genome assembly GCF_038048845.1 of Mixophyes fleayi. Classification (NCBI taxonomy): domain Eukaryota; kingdom Metazoa; phylum Chordata; class Amphibia; order Anura; family Limnodynastidae; genus Mixophyes; species Mixophyes fleayi. Next base: position 235,104,440 of record NC_134402.1, read on the forward strand.
ATGTGGACTCTCCTTTAACATTTGGATCTGATCTGGACTCCTTCTGGACACCTTAACTGGTTTTGGACTCCTTCTGGACACCCGGGGGTAAATGTATCAAGCTGCAAGTTTCCAGCGTGTTTGAGATCTTGCCCATAGCAGCCAATCAGATTCTAGTTATCATTTATTTAGTACATGTACAAAATGATAGCTTTAATCTGATTGGCTGCTATAGGCAACATCTCCACTTTTCAAACCCACGGGAAACTTGCAGCTTGAAACATGTACCCCCCTGGACTGAATCTGGGTGACCTCTATGTGCTTTGCAGTTTTTCAGTGACAGTGCCTCCTTCCTTGCTGGCCATCTGACATGCTTCACCTACCCTGTTCCAAACTTCTCAGTACTGACAGATTCTGACTTTTTTCACTGGCCTAGCAATTACCCCAACCAGTGGCTCCTCCTCCACTCTTTCTATGCTCCTGGGTCCTGACCCCCCTGACCAGGCAAGCACTGGGTCTGGGAGTTACATACATGTATATAAAAATAAAGCAACTCACTTTAAAGTCTTTCTTACATTCAAAATTGAATTTTCCCTTACTTACAACACCTTAAATTTTTGTTTTTTCCCTAAAAGACTGCTTGTTTAACCCTCATTTATAATCATATAACTCAAAACAATAAGAAGACACCAGGGTAGCCATAATTTGAAATATATATTGCTATTTTATATACATTGGTTCATGTGCACATATTGATTGGCTTGCTATATAAATTACACTTAGACAGTGAACATAAAGGCCACATTCAAAATAGTGGCAAAGGTCCCATTGTTGGATCCTTCAAAGTAGTGAATGAATTTGTCTATTTTGTTTGACTAAAAAGGCTCCGAAGACCCTTGCTACAAGTATTCATCGTGCTGGCAGTTTGGGCAGCTAGAATTGGTGCTTAAACCTTATGCCATATGTAATATTAAAATATTAATTTTGAATAAAAGTATTTCAAGCATTGACTGAAACCATGGAGGTAGCAGCCAATGCCTCTAACCAATACACATCTTCAATCTCCCTTTATCATTTCTTTTGAAGGACAGAAAATATTGCATTGACTGAAACCATGGAGGGAGCAGCCAATGCCTCTAACCCAGGGTTTCCCAAACCCAGTCCCCAACAGTGCAGGTTTTCCGGATCACAGGTGACATAATTAGGACCACCTGTGGATCTGTTACAATTGGTCAGTCAGTAATGAATACACCTGTGCTCCAGCAAGGATATATGGAAAACCTGCACTGTTGGGGAGCCCTGAGGACTGGGTTTGGGAAACCCTGCTCTAACCAATACACATCTTCAATCTCCCCTTATCATTTCTTTTGAAGGACTGAAAATATTTGTGCGCTATCTAAAGGAAGAGCAGTGTATAACAGAGAAGTTAGTTTCAGATGTGGGCCTCTGAGCAACAACATTACCCCATCTCAAATAAATCCTTCACCTGCGTAATACCCCATTTTCCCAGATCTCAGCCCCATCAAATACTAAAGAGTATTTAAATTGCAATAAATAATTTTTATAAAATTCAGAAACCATGACACATTGGGTGGGGATTGCTGTGTTCCAAATTAGTCAGCATGATGTGCACAGACCATCCCAGGAGCAAAAGTCCCTGCAAACTAATTTAACATGTTGCCAACTGTGCACTTCTCAAATTTAATTACATAAAAAAGGCATCTGAGCCTCCTCTTTCACATTTTTCTGCTGTCTCAAATCAACTCCTCTGATTGTATCAATGTCTACTACAGATAAGCATAACAATATACATCAAGATAATGAATCTACTAAGACACAAGCCATTGCATCAGATAAAAGTCAAACTACAGAGGTCAGTTGGTCGTCAATGAAGTCACTGATGTTTTATCACCTTCAACATTTCAGATGTCAGAAGATACTCTTATATTGACTTCAAGCACTTTCACTGTGAATATGTCAGACTGTGACATTGTTTAGTACAAACTTTTCTCTTAAATAACGGTGGTCCCAAGATTTAGTGCAAATTAATATCAATAAAGCCACCAATATTAAAAATAAAGTTAAAAACACCAGATGAAATCGTGATCATAGAGAGAATTCCCTCTGTAATTAGAGGAATGATTAAGAAGGCTTTAACTAACACATTCTGGAAATTTAAAGTTAATCCTGCAGTACAAAATAAAACATATCAACAAAAAAGACAGTTTAATAAAGTTGTCGTACACATGGAATGTAAGCATTCAAATGACAGTAAATAATGTTTCTATAGATTTGGCAATGAATCAGATAGATTGGTTTTTGATTTGTTAAGGGGGAGAAAACTAATAGCAATAAACAAGGGATGCTAGTATATAAAGGTGTCAGGCGCTGTCCCTGCCCTTCCCTTTTGCCCTTCCCTCTTTGCCTTCCTCTCTCAGCCAATGTGCCCATTGCCCATCAACAGGATGCGCCTTTTGGTCCTGAGAACAGCGTGTCCTATTGCCGAGAAATGGGAAGCATCTTCCTACTAGATCTCAGCGTGCCCCGCACATGTTAAACTGCGTGTCTCATGATTCACTTTTGGCAATCTACCAGGCACATTTAATTCCCAGTGACCAACGTGACAGAATACACTGGACTTAAACGCTATGGATGGAACTTCTTGCTCACTGTGTGGCTCAGCAGGAATCCAACCAAACTCAGCTACTACAATTCCTTCAAGGGTTAACTGTCCTGCTAGATACTATTCAAGCCTCCTTTACAACACAGGCCTAGGTCTCATCGCCATCTGGCCCACCGACAGAGGGTGTCTCTTTGCCCAATCTGCGCATTCCCACTCCTGAAAAATCTGCCAGAATCCCCAAGAAATGTCATGGGTTCTTTAACCAATGTCTCATCCATTTTGAGCCATCCCCAGGAAAATTTATTTCCAAAGGAGCCAAGGTGGCATATTTTATACTCCTCACTGGTAAGGCTCTCATCTGGGCTTCTCCATTATGGGAGCTGACCACCACAACCTTACAGTCTCTTCAGCTTTCTTAAAAGCATTCAAGAAGGTGTTCTATGAACTGGGCTGGGAATCTTCTGCTGCCGCTAATTTGTTATGGCTTTGTAAAAAAAACCTTTACTTTGGGACATTATGCTGTTCAATTCCACACCCTTGCATCATGGTTCAATGGAACAATGAGGCATTAATGGCTACTTTTGGCAGGGCTTGGTTAAGCTGATCAAAGATTAATTGGCAACTAGAGAATTACCCTCTAATCGGATTATCTAATCTCCCTTTGCCTCTGCATAGATATACGTTTCAGGGAACAGACTCAGGAATTGAAGTCTTCACGTTTGTCTTCTATAAAATTAGCACCCAGGTTCAAGATCCCATGGCTCCCACTGAGGAACCAATGCAATTAGGAAGCTCAAGACTGCCTCAGGACGAACGTTACCAAAGATTAAAAATCTCTGTCATGCAGAGAACGGACATATCCTGGCAAACTGTTCTAAGAAGCCTGGACCGCCAGAACTTAGCTGGTGACAGGAAGACCTGTTTAGGAGACATACTCTATCTTCCCTCTAATAGTGGAAGATCTGACTTCCTGGTACCCATTGTTCTATTTTTCCCAGTGGTCTATTGCATCTTTTCGGCTTTGTGGATTCCAGCTCTGATGGTAATTTCTGCTTCTCTTATGGCTAAGTTGCAACTCTGCAACATACCCATGACTCAATTGCTGACCTTAACTGCCATTGATGGCAACCGAGTTCTTAATGGGACAGTGTCCAGGTAAACCGGGAATATTCGTCTCTTGATAGTAGTTCTTCATTCAGAATGGATTTCTTTCTTAATACTACCTCAAGCTATCAATCCAATTGTACTTAACTTACCTTCAAGGAAACCTTAATCGCAACTTGATTGGCTACCGTCAAGGAAACATTCATCACAACTTGATTGAAACACTGCCTAGGTTATATGTTGGGGCCCTCACTCTTCTAGAGACGGCCTGACTCAGATTCTTCCCAGGTCTCCTACCCCTCTTTGCGGCACTTTGTCTTTCTCTTTTGACGCCTAAGTACGAGGCATTTCTAGACATATTCAGTAAGGTGCTGGGTTCTACTTCTTTAAGAAAAAACACGGGTCACCCAGACCATGCATAGATTATCATTGACTTAACAGCATTAACATTAAGAATCTGTACCCTCTTCCGCTCATTTCAGAGCTCTTTCAACGGATTCAGGAAGCTAAGCTTTTCATCAAATTGGTCCTCAGAGGAGTACCTTATCATGATCTATCAAAGGGATGAGTGGAAAAAGGCCTTTAATACGCGTGACAGCCACTATGAGTACCTTGTGATACCATTCGAGCTATGCAACACCACGGACATTTTCCAGGGTTTTGTTAAATAAATATTTAGAGACCTTCTGTATCGGTCTGTGGTGGTTTACCTGACAACATTTTAGTTTTATTTTGGATTTGTCCCATCACACCCATGTCAATGAACTCATCACACCCATGTCTCCGGACTCATCACCTCTTCTGTACACTTGAGAAATGCATCTTCAAACAGGAGAGGATGCCATTCCAGAGATACATGGTATCCGGACAGGGCCTGCAGATAGATCCAGAAAAGGTGGCCTCAATCATGCGATGGCAACAACCTTTAGGCGAAACACTATTCCAGTGATTTTTTGACTTTGCCAACTACTACCGCCAGTTCATAAATAATTTTTTCATTCACTCATCACTGCCCATACCAACAAGAATGCTCCTCACAAGAAATGGAACCAAGAGGCTAGCTCCGCCTTCCAGGCATTAAAACAAGACTTCTTACCAGCTTCTGTTCTGTCACAGCCAGACAACAACCAATCGTTTTACAGCAAGGTTGTTGCTTCCTCTATGAGAGAAGGAGCAATTCTATACCAAAAGTGTCCTCGGGGGAGTTATGCCCATGTGTTTTTTCTCAAAAAAAATCTCCCGTGAAGAAAGAAAGTATGAGATTGGAGATCTAGAACTTCTTGGTATCAAGCTGGCCCTGGAGGAATGGTGGTATCTTCTTGAGGGAGCGGATTATCCAGTAACAGTTTATACTGATCATAGCAACTTACTGTATCTTCAAACTGCTCATTGTTTTAATCCTGAAAAGGCTGTACGGTCATTATGTTTCTCTCAATTTAAGCTTATTTGAATATTAATTAAATTCATCTCTTTATCTCACTCTTTCGATCCTACGGACCTTCAAGTCCTCACCAAGTCCAAACCTATTGTGGACCTCATAAGTATTGTGGCTCGGTACACCACCTCTCCTAAGATTTCTCTAATGCCCAATGTCGCCCCAAGATTCATTAGTGAGTTCATGGATCTACACTGGCTAGGTATGCTGGGGTTAAAAAGATGTTCTCTTTGGTCTCTATATATTATTAATGACCATCTCTTCCACATGATAACCAAGACTGTGCCCAGGCATACCCTGTCTGTTCCAAGGTAAGTAGCTCTGGGTCCTTTACTACCTTAACCAATCTCCTTTACACCTTGAATACCATTGAAAAGTGTCACGAGTCACAGGGACTGAAGGCCAATTGCTGATATTTTCGCTGCTAAGCTAGGAGGCGCGGAGTCTAAACACGCCCCCGGTGTCAGAATCACTAGGTGAAATTGATGATACCTGCCAGCAGTTGGCGCTACTGAGTACTGAGTCTAACACGCCACTGGTTTTCACCAGGAACCCCCGCAAGGAGGTATGGACTTTGCTGCAAGGGACGTGCAGGTCGCGGCCCTCAGTATCAGTCAGCTGGCAAGGTAACAATTGAGGCAGCGATGACAGCCCACCAGGATGCAGGATGGGAGAGTAGTCAGCAAACCGGGTCAAAACCAGAGGAACGGATATAGCCAAATCAGAAGTAGGAGAATGGTCAGGAAGCAAATATCACTCTAAGCCAGAATTAGGAACCAAAGGAGAAGTCAGGAACAAGCCGGGGTCAGAATCCAAATAACAGCAACACAGGAACAAATGCTGGAGCAAGGCTGAAGACCAAATACTCTGGCACTAGACATGTATATACCCTAAGGTGCCTCCTGATTGGGTTAGGAAGATTTTGGCGGTAACACATGCTGGCTGCAGACAGGTGAGCAGAGATAGCGTCCCGCTGCTAGGCAACAGGACGTGGTTGCTGAGAAGGTGCAGGCATCCGTCTCCTGCACCAAGTGTCAGTGCGGAGACGGTGTCTGACACCCGGTCTTCACCAGGGACCCCCGCGAGGGAGTTTGGAGTTTGCTGCAAGGGATGTGAAGCTCGCCGCTCTCCAAGTTAGCTATTGGTGGAGTGGATTGTGAACAGACGTGGTCGTGCAGGCAGAGGTCAAACCGTACTGGCAAACGTATCAAAGGAAGAGGCAAATCGGAGTCAGTAAGCCAAAGATCAGATACAGTGGGGGCAATCAGGCCGAAGGGAGATCCAGAAGCAGAACCAGGGATAGCCGAGTCGGTACACAGGAGGTCAGTCAGAGAGCAGGGAAACAGGCTTGAATGCTGGAGCATAGGAAGACCTAGATAGTCTGGCGCCTACCTAGTGTTAGAGGCAGGTATAAATAGTGGAGCCCTATCCCTGATTGGAGACAGTGGAGGCGGCGGCCCAAACAGCAGGAAGTGCAGATAAGCATCCCATTACTAAGAAACTGAGACACGAACAGACACACATGCGCATGGCAATCATGAGTAGAGAGTACGACATCCAGCTGCCTAGCAATGTACAGCGCTGCCAGCAGAGGAAGACAACTGTCCCTGGCACCGCTGGTGAGTAAGGGACGGCACCTGACATAAAGCTTAGCATCCTCCCCAGTCCTAGCCAGCTTATTTATTTTATTGATCTTTTGTCTCCATTGCTTTGCCAGGAAAATAATCTCAGACCATAGTACCCAGTTTATGTCACATTTCTTGGAGAGCCTTCTGTAAAGAGTTAATGATTAGCTTAAAATTCTCCTCGGGTTACCACCCTCAGACTAGTGGTGCTATAGTGTCATCAGTCAAGCCTGTCATAGACTAGTGCTGGTAGCAGCCTTATTTGGGGGGTCCGCACATGGTCTATCCCCCTGACATTTCCGCTAGCAGCTTAGCCTTTATATATTTATACTAAGGTGCATAATCATCATCAGAACATATCTTGCATGTGGTCAAGCACCTGCAACAGAAATGCCTGTGCAATGGGGCTATTCAAACAGGTTGCAGCACTTGACAAAGGTACCTTAGGTGAAACAAAACAGCCTTCAGGGAAAATGGGAATTGTGATGGCAAGCTGTTAAATATTCTGATGACTGGCTGCCAGAACAAATTTTCTTCACGTTGTGCTTTCGAAGCTTCGTAGAATTGCATATGACTGTTTGTCCAGAGAGTGTGGGGCCAAGCATCCCCACACTCTCTGGACAAACAGTCGTATGCAATTGGAGCCTCTGAAGTGTGATAAGGCAGCTGGTCTGGTGAACATGTAGATATTTTGGCTATCTACTCCACATTTGTCATGCTTTTCTGCGTAACATTGCAGCTTGCATGGCTGGTGTCAGCAGGATGGGGACTTTTCTCCCTCATTTTTCTCAGATTTCAATGCGAGTGAAGTGCCGGCAGAGCTTCCTCTCAACCTTGAAAAGTGCTCGGGACACATCTTCGTGTAGATCCGAGGTATCTCTTGAGCAGAAGGTATTCAGCAACATTTTTGAAACTTCCCTTCTTCGAATGAACATGATCACCTGTGCCAGGGTGACTTTTGCAAGTAGTGCCCAGTGGTTAACCGTAGTCTCGGTGGATAGCCCAATTTGGTAGGCTTGCTGCTTCTTATCGAGGCACAAGTGCATCTTTTTCACATTTACCGTGAAAGGTAAGAGCTGAGGCATGTTCCACTTGGACTCCTTAAGAGTTTTCAAGGCAGCCGATAAGATCAACTTGTTCCATCTCGCCTTGTATAGCTTCCTGAAATTCCCTGTGTTTTTCGTAGCAGTGCAGCCCTTCATCATGGCTCAGCACTCCACAATGCTCGCTATCTTTTGCAGGCTGTGCCCGATCTTGAGTGCCAGCGAGGGCGTCTTAAAAGTGCCTGTCTCCTCGTCATACCCAGCAACCAGCTTTACAGCGTCTACTACGTGCACAAAGTTCGATGGGGCGGTAAAGTCTTCCATCCCCTCTAAAGGGATAGCTCTTCTGGCTTGTAGCAGAAGCCTGCCCATTTCTCTAAGCTTCTGATGGATGTACTCGTACCTGCCAACATCTGATCCGACTCGGTTGAACAGATGCTGTTCCATCTGCATGATGCATCGATCATTTTTGACTGCGAGTAAGACTTCATCCTGGGTCACATTACTCAAGAGCTTTTAAAAGCCATCACTGATGTCAGGTGGAACAGGCTGAGCAAAGGTGCACAGTTACTGGACTCTGTTCTTGCCAGGTGTGAGCTTCTTGTCCCTTCAGTTTAGCTTACATCTCTTCATGTGTCGCCACAGGTATTTCCTTGCAAACAAGCCCTGGCAGGCTACACAGTGCATGAAACCTTCAGCATCCATCTCTTTATCTGGAAATTTGCACGGGACCAGATCGCCATGGCCTGCCCTCATTGCCTCAGCATTGTGTGCAAAGTTGCCCCTATTGCGAAGATGTGCCAATTGCATGCACCTTTCTTTAGAGTGCTTGGGGAGTTTCAGGGCCCAGACTACTTTAGTCTCATTTCGGTGAACATGCTCCTTGTGCCGGGCATTTTTTAAGAGGGACTTCTCACAACACAGGTAGTACTGCTTTTTGCTATACGCCCTGAAGCCATCACTGTTTCTGGATAGCGTTTGGACAGACACCACGTTGTCTCTCTAACCCTCTGTGTTTAAAACACGGCTAGCAGAAAGTCGAGAATGGTCGTACATAAAACTCATCTCTGGGTACCTGGACTCTGCTGTGCTGGTGAGCAACAGGGCATCACCACTGGTGTCTGAACCGCTCTCCTCTGAAGTGTCAGGGGCATACTCAACAAGAGAATTAAATCATGCTTAGGAGTTATTTGTCCCCACGGTTGTCACTTGAGATTGTCAGTTTGGCCTAGACCAATAAAATGACATTTAATTGTCTTTTGGGGACAGTTTCATATATTCTGGCCATTTGAGAACATTCTGTCACAGACTTACTTGTTCTCGTTCCAGCGCCATCCTTTGCTCATGCCGCTGCTGGCGCTTCTGGGTGTCGGGTCACATGATTCGCCAGTCGGAGGGTTTTCAATTCCCTTCCTTTACTTAAATCCCGCTCTGACACTTGCACTGTGTCAGAGCAACTTAGTTACCATGCTTCTGACTCCTGTTGCTGTCCCCTGTGTTTTGTGGTTCAGCCTTATACTCTGTGAGTAAATTCCTGTTGATCTCCTGTGTATTGAACTCTGCATGTCTGACTACTCATTGCTGGATCTCCTGTGTGCCGAACTCTGCATGTCTGACTACTCGTTGCTGGATACCCTGTGTACCAAACTTTGCCTGTCTGACCACTCGTTACTGGATACCCTGTGTACCGAACTCTGCCTGTCTGACTACTCGTTGCTGGATCTCCTGTGTACCGAACTCTGCCTGTCTGACTACTCGTTGCTGGATCTCCTGTGTACCGAACTCTGCCTGTCTGACTACTCGTTGCTGGATCTTCTGTGCACCAAACTCAACATGTCTGACTATTCTCTGCCTGACCACCCATGTACCAGATCCCAGCCTGTCTTATTATTCTCTGCCTGATCACCCGTGCACCAGATCTCAGCCTGTCTGACCATTCTCTGCCTGATCGCCTGTGTACCAGATCCTGCACATAATGTACCACTGTGTAGGTGTGTGTGTGTGTGTGTGTGTACTTGTACTCCTATACTTGCACAGGAAGTAGGGGGTTGCCACAAGAGGGAGAAATTGGTTTTCTCTCTTAGAGATTTTGCTGTTCTCTGCACTTCTGAGGCGGTATATAAGGCTGGGAGCCTGAAATGGAGAAGTAGCTATTGCTCACTGGTTACCTTTGTGTTGTGTGTTGTTGGAACACAGGAATTGATTACGAAAGTATGATAATTTTTTGGGAATAAAAACAGGAGATTGATAAATGGTGCCCCATAAAACTAATTGAACACTGCTATTAAACTACTGATGCTCCTCTGAAAAATGTCACTGATACTTCTGAAAAATATTTTCAACCTTTATGTTGAGCAATACACATCTGGAGACTGTACATCTTATCAGATGTTCTGTACACTTTATTCATTATCTTATGTTCTGCAGACTAACACATTATCAGATGTTCCGTAGACTATACGCATTGACAAATGGTTAGTAGACTATATACAGTACATTATCTCGCCCCACTTTACACATGACAAGATGTCAGATGGGCATAAGTTAAAATAGGCTATGCAGACTGAAAGACATTCTCTGTAAAGGAAAGACAGCTCCTGTACCCAACCTTACATCATCGTGAGGGAACAAGAAAAATTGTGGAAAGGGTTCAAGTAATTGACAAGACTACCTAGGAAGTGTCTAACAAATTGAGTAAATTATACCATAAATATAGTTCTATTTAATTTATTAACTGTGAAGCTTTAGCAGCATATTTAGATTTTCACAAGTGGTTCTACTTTTATGGGTTTTTATTAAGGGTGTGCACCGGGCACTTTTAGTGTTTTGGGTTTTGGGTTCTGATTAGCTTGAGGTTTTGGGTTCTGATTTGTTTTGGCAAAACACCTGACGAAAGGTTTTGGTTCTGATTTAGGGTTTTGGGTTCTGATTTATTTTTTAAAAAAGCATAAAAAGTGCTAAAATCTAGTTTTTTGTTTGTTTTTCACTCCTACGCTATTATTAACCTCAATAACATTCAATAACAATCATTTCCACTAATTTCCAGTGTATTTGGAACACCTCACACCTCACAATATTGTTTTTAGTCCAAAACGTTGGACCGAGGTAGCTTTCTGGACTGCGTAGTGGAGTGGCCCCGGTACCCAATTTGGTAACGGGGCCACAATAAAAAAACCTTAACTGGTCTCAATTCCACTGCACAGCTATCTGGACTGCGTAGTGTAGTGGCCCCGGTACCCAATTTGGATACCGGGGCCACAATAAAAAACCTTAACTGGTCTCAATTCCACTCTACAGATGGCTGATCCTACATCCTCTGCAGCATATACAGGGTGTAGTTCTAACACGTCAATACCTCTTGTTTTTGACGATGACAGGTCATTTTAATTAATTTTGGATTTGGCCCCAACATTGAATGTAGTTTAATATCTGATACGCATCTAACTGGACTGTGTAGTGGAGTGGCCCCGATACACAATTTGGTACCGGGGCCACAATATAAAACCCTCAACTGGTCTGAATACCACTGCACAGATGTCAGACACCGGATGCACGTCTAACACCAACATAGCAGTTAAGGCCGCAGTTATTTTTTTTTGGAATTACAAAAAAAAAACGTAGCAATAGAAATGGCAGTTCGTCTTTTTTGGAAATGCAGAAAGAAAGAAAGAAAGTAGTAATAGAAATGGCAGTTCCTCTTTTTTTGAAACACAGAAAGAAAGAAAGAAAGTAGTAATAAAAATGGCAGTTCCTCTTTTTGGGAACTACATATAGAATGAAAATATCAATAGAAATGGCAGTTCCTCTTTTTGGGAACTACATATAGAATGAAAATATATATAGAAATGGCAGTTCCTCTTTTTGGGAACTACATATAGAATGAAAATATCAATAGAAATGGCAGTTCCTCTTTTGGGAACTACATATAGAATGAAAATATCAATAGAAATGGCAGTTCCTCTTTTTGGGAACTACATATAGAATGAAAATATAAATAGAAATGGCAGTTCCTCTTTTTGGGAACTACATATAGACTGAAAATATCAATAGAAATGGCAGTTCTTCGTTTTTTGAACTACACAAACAATGAACGTAGTAATAGAAATGGCAGTTCCTCTTTTTGGGAACTTAACAAGAATTAGAGCATTTTTTTTATTCAGAAATGATGAGTCTCTCTATTAGAGTGTAATGCCCCTTAAAACTCCTTTAAATAAAATAGTACGTATTCTAGGAGACCCTGTTTATATATTTAAATTGGTTCTGCAAAAATATGCATGATGATCACTGTACAGAGATCTGTAATAGAGCAGCGATTAAAGTGGCCTGATTAAAGGTCATGTAAGATCTAAAAGCACTCACAATTATATAGATACTGTATTCTCGTTAAAGACGCTGCCTAACGTGTATAAAAGTTGGCACTTATATAGCGTTTGCTTCACTGGGTGATGTGAGCAAGCGGAGTGTGTTAATATGTAGAGACCCTATCTAAACATTAATATGATAGAACAAATAGCAGCGCTGTATACGCTGTGTGTAGGTAAGGTAAGGATCTCAAATACCATGACACTCTGTTTAGCCTAATCCCTGACAATGTAATATCACGGAAAGCCTATTTGATTATCAAGGCCAATGGCTAGCTTCTGCTAAATCAGACAGAGTATGCAGCGCACGTCTAACACCAACATAGCTGTGCCGGTGACATGGCCTGCAGGAATATCTCTGATGGAGATAGAACTAGGCCCCAAAGAGCACATAATGCCAAAAAAAGAGTTGCAAGATGGTATTGTCCTTAGGCCCTCCCACCCACCCTGATGTTGTTGAAATAGGACATGCACACTTTAACAAACCAATCATTTCAGCGACAGGGCCTACCAAACTACTGTGGCTGAAATGATAGGATGTCCCTAGGTGGCCAAGATCCTTACCCCTTCTTATTTGAGCTTTGCATAAGCTACATATGGCCATACATTTGTTGTCCGGATTCGGATAAAAATTACTCCAGACAGAAGAGGTGGATTTTTGGGTCTTCCGACCAGGCATGACGATGGGCTTTTTCATCCCATGGACAACAACAGTTTCTCCCCCCCCCCCCTGGTGGCTCATTTATGATAACCACATCAGCATCCTCCTCGTCAAGTTCCTCCACAAAGCCAGCTACATCAATAGCCTCCTTGACACCTTGATTATCCAAATCTGAATCTACACTGTGGGTCATCCTTCCAGCATATGCAGAGGGTCTGCTGCAAATGGTGGATGGAGTCACCTCTTCCCGTACAGTGATGGGAAGGTCAGGCTTCGCAATCACCAACACCCTTGGACTCGCCTTGGGGATTTGTGATGTCATCTGTTTAGAAGACAGAGTTGTTTGCTGTTTTGTTGTTGTTGCTGATTTTTTTGAGAGGGGGGGAGGAGGAGGGCTTAGATCCTTGGGTGAAGCTGAACCACTAGTCCTGAACACGGGCCAGGGCCTAAGCCATTCCTTGCCACTCTGTGTCGTAAATGGCATATTGGCAAGTTTACGTTTCTCCTCAGATGTTTTCAATTTTCTTTTTTTGCTAATTTTAGTCAACTTTGGGTTTTTGGATTTTACATGCCCTGTACTAGGAGATTGGGCATCGGCCTTGGCAGACGACGTTGATGGTATTTCATCGTCTATGTCATGACTAGTGGTAGCAGCTTCAGCATTAGGAGGAAGTGGTTCTTGATCTTTCCCTACTTTATCCTCAAAATTTTGGTACTCCATTATATGCAGCACAAGAGAGCGTACCCCTAAACCACACACACTGGGCAAAGCCTTTACAAATTATCTGCGGCACAGGAGAGTACCACTGGACTGTAGTTATTAGAGATGGGCGGGTCCGGTTCTCCGAGAACCGAACCCACCCGAACTTTGGGTATCCGAGTACCGAGCTGAGCAGCTCGGTACTCTCCCGCCCATTCCGAATCCAAATCGAGGCCGAACGTCATTGTGACGTCGTCGGATCTCGGGACTCGGTTCTCGCGATACTTCAACTTTATAAATACACGCCTCCACAGCAATCCATCGCCATTTGACAGAGGGAGAGAGCAGGGTGTAGTCATAGGCTAATTAGAGCAGGGACAGAGAATACCATATTGTTCTTGCAATTGCTCTAACCAAAATCGCTAGTGCAGAGAGGAGGATAGAGGTTTATTATTTTTTCTTCATATTTGGCACTCCCCAGCGCTTTTGGGGTGTCCCCCATAATTGTGCATTAATATTTCTGGCTGTCAAAAGTCATATCTGTCAGCAGTATCTACTCAATAATTTTTAGCACTCCTCAGTGTTTTTGGGGTGTCCTCCCTAATTGTGCATTAATATTTCTGGCTGTCAAAAGTCATATCTGTCAGCAGTATCTACTCAATAATTTTTAGCACTCCTCAGTGTTTTTGGGGTGTCCTCCCTAATTGTGCATTAATATTTCTGGCTGTCAAAAGTCATATCTGTCAGCAGTATCTACTCAATAATTTTTAGCACTCCTCAGTGTTTTTGGGGTGTCCTCCCTAATTGTGCATTAATATTTCTGGCTGTCAAAAGTCATATCTGTCAGCAGTATCTACTCAATAATTTTTAGCACTCCTCAGTGTTTTTGGGGTGTCCTCCCTAATTGTGCATTAATATTTCTGGCTGTCAAAAGTCATATCTGTCAGCAGTATCTACTCAATAATTTTTAGCACTCCTCAGTGTTTTTGGGGTGTCCTCCCTAATTGTGCATTAATATTTCTGGCTGTCAAAAGTCATATCTGTCAGCAGTATCTACTCAATAATTTTTAGCACTCCTCAGTGTTTTTGGGGTGTCCTCCCTAATTGTGCATTAATATTTCTGGCTGTCAAAAGTCATATCTGTCAGCAGTATCTACTCAATAATTTTTAGCACTCCTCAGTGTTTTTGGGGTGTCCTCCCTAATTGTGCATTAATATTTCTGGCTGTCAAAAGTCATATCTGTCAGCAGTATCTACTCAATAATTTTTAGCACTCCTCAGTGTTTTTGGGGTGTCCTCCCTAATTGTGCATTAATATTTCTGGCTGTCAAAAGTCATATCTGTCAGCAGTATCTACTCAATAATTTTTAGCACTCCTCAGTGTTTTTGGGGTGTCCTCCCTAATTGTGCATTAATATTTCTGGCTGTCAAAAGTCATATCTGTCAGCAGTATCTACTCAATAATTTTTAGCACTCCCCAGTGGTTTGCGCTCAGAATGGATTCAAAGCAGTCCACATATGATCTAAATGAGCAACCAGGTTCTGTCACCAGTCCTGATGTTAGTGTTCCCAGTACGTCATCTGGCCAAGGCGATGTCAAACAACAGAGTGTTTTCAAATTAGTGCAAAAAACAAAAACCAAAAAAAAATTTACTGTATTGAAGCGAAAAAGAAGTGTAACTGAGCAAAAGTTAAGTGACGATAAAAAAAAAATTGCAAGCATGCCATTCTACACACGCAGTGGCAAAGAGAGAATGAGGCCTTCACCTTTGGCTATTAGTGGCAGATCCCAAAAAGTTACCCAGGCTACAATTGGTGCACAACTACTGTTACGCGTCAAAGCTGAGCTGCAAGATACCAGTGAGGCATTACAGGAGAATATTTGCTCTGATTCACAAATGACAACAATCCCTGTGGAGAGTCCATCCAACAGTGGGATGTCTAATCGTGAGCATTCTGCTGATGTGTGCCTTAATAGCCCGAGTGTAGCCGGTGATACCCAAATTGAGGATGCCACTTTGGAGTTAGAAGAGGATGAGGGGGAGATTTGTGTAGGCGACGAGGGCGCTAATGAGGATGTTGATGAGGATGAGGTTGTTTGTGTAAGTCCTGCACCAGTGGCAGCAGTTCTGGCACGTGACAAGAAAAAGGCCATTGTCATGCCTGGGCATAAAACAAAAAAATCCACTTCTTATGTGTGGAATTATTTCTACCCAAATCCAGACAACAATTGTATAGCCATTTGTAGTGTATGTGAAGCCACAGTCAGTCGAGGGAGGGACCTTAACCATCTTGGAACCTCGTCTATGTTACGCCATTTAACGAGAGTTCATGGCAAAGTGTTGGGAAAAGCTGAAAGTTCTTCCCAAAAGAATACAAGCACTCCCTCATCAGCTAAGACCCTCCGCTCACCGACATACCGACGGCTACAAAATACACCCACCACACCATCCTCATCAATATCCTCAGTAGCGCTCGGAGTTAGCCCGGCATCCCACTTAAGGCTGGATGACTCCGGCACTATTATTGATTCCTCTGAAGAAAGCGTTAGTCCTGCTGCTGCTGTTGCTGCTGCTGGGGGTGAATCGTCATCCCAGAGGCAGGTGAATAAAATGAGCAGTCCTACATTTCAGCAATTAACTGTGAAACAATCATTTGCGAGGGGAAGCAAATATGACAGCAGTCACCCAGTCGCCAAGCGAATCACAGACGCCATGGCTGCAATGTTAGTGTTAGATCTGCGTCCAATCTCCACAATAAACGCAGCTGGTTTTTCACAGTTAATTGAGGTTTTGTGTCCGCGTTACAGAATTCCATCGCGACACCATTTCTCCCGTAAAGCTATTCCACAACTATACCAAAAAGTGTGTAAAAATGTAGAGATTGCGCTGAAAAATGCCATTCTGCCCACTGTTCACTTAACCACAGATATGTGGACAAGTGGAAGTGGCCAAACCAAAGACTATATGACTGTGACAGCCCACTGGGTTGGTCATTCACCTTCACCAGCAGGAACAGCAGCAGCATGTACACCACTACGTAACATTTGTCACAGGCAGGCCACTCTTTGTATCACCGGCTTCACTAACAGGCATACGGCTGACAATTTGTTACGCAAACTGAGAGATGTGATTGATGCATGGCTTATACCACTCGGACTCTCCCCAGGGTATGTCATTTCAGATAACGCCAACAATATAGTGCGAGCATTACAGCTGGGTGATTTCCAACATATTCCCTGTTTTGCTCACACCATCAACTTGGTGGTGCAGAGCTTCCTACGAAATAACCGTGAGGTGCAGGAGATGCTTTCGGTGGCCCGTAAAATTTCAGGCCATTTCAGGCATTCAGCCACAGCATGTAGGAGATTACAGCAGCTCCAAGAGCAGTTTAACTTGCCCTGCCACCAACTTAAGCAAGAGGTGGTAACTCGGTGGAATTCCACCCTGTACATGCTTCAGAGGATGGAGGAACAGCGCAAAGCCATCCAAGCATATTGCACAAGTCATGACATTGGGAAAGGAGGGGGGATGTATTTCACTCTTGCACAGTGGGGAATCCTTTCAGTGCTGTGCAAGGTGCTGAAACCATTTGAAGTTGTGACATGTGAGGTCAGTGCAGACTCTGCTAGTTTGAGCCAAGTCATTCCTTTAATTAGACTATTGGAAAAGCAGCTTGAGAAAATGAAGGAGGAGCTGAAAGCAAGCAATTCAGCAAAGTATGTTGGCCTTGTCGATCAAGTACTTAATTCGCTTCACAATGATCCTCGAGTTATTAAGATCTTGAACTCGGATCAGTACGTTTTGGCCACTGTGCTTGATCCAAGGTTTAAAACCTACATTGAGTCTTTACTTGTAAATGAGCGAGATGTGAACTTTTGCAAGGAGCTATTGCTCAGCAAGTTGGCCGCTGAACTGGGCCTCGGCTTGACGACGTGTCCTCCTTCACTTTCTCAAGCTGTTGCTCGTAAAAAATTAAATTTCCAAAAAAGAAGCAGGGAAGACACAGGGGGCAGACGAGAACAATTTAACATCTGGGCTGGTTTGAAGGATTTTTCAAAAAAATGTGTCACTTTGCCCATAACTCCATCCAATATGAGTATAAACATGCAAAGGATGGTGGAGGATTACTTTCAAGAGGTAGTTGATATGGAAATGTCAGACAGTCCCTTTCCTTACTGGGAAGAAAAGCAGGCCATTTGGAAACCCATGTACAAACTTGCTTTGCAATACCTAAGCTGCCCACCCTCCAGTGTGTACTCTGAACGAGTGTTCAGCACAGCAGGGAACTTAGTCAGTGATCGCCGTAGAAGGTTACTTCCCAAAAATGTGGAGAAAATGATGTTTATAAAAATGAACTACATCTTCCACGAGGAAGGCCTTCACCATCCAAGACATCCAAGCACTGACTGTTCTCTAATGGCGGATTCAAGCGGCGATGAATTGATAGTCTGTGATGATGACGTACACACTGATGAGGGTGAGGATGAAGCTGAAGATGATGCCGATAACATCTTTTTAAAACTTTCTATGTAAGTGTAGGGTGCAATCTACCCCCAAAGAGGAAAGGGACTTGTGGCATTTCCATATCACATACCATCTTGAAAGGCTGCTGTTAGGGCAATTTATCCTTAAGGGTAGGGTGTCATAGACAGAGTGACCCTAAACTGGCTTTGTCCATTTTTCATAATATTGTACAGTCTATAATGGCTGAATTTTTTAGTATTTTATACAAGTGGAGGGGGGCCTAGAGAGACAGAAACCAAACTGGCTTTCTCCATGTCAATTAATATTGTACAGTCTATAATGGCTGAATTTTTTGGTATTTTATACAAGTGGAGGGGGGCCTAGAGAGACAGAGTGACCCCAAACTGTCTTTCTCCATGTCAATTAATATTGTACAGTCTATAATGGCTGAATTTTTTAGTATTTTATACAAGTGGAGGGGGGCCTAGAGAGACAGAAACCAAACTGGCTTTCTCCATGTCAATTAATATTGTACAGTCTATAATGGCTGAATTTTTTGGTATTTTATACAAGTGGAGGGGGGCCTAGAGAGACAGAGTGACCCCAAACTGTCTTTCTCCATGTCAATTAATATTGTACAGTCTATAATGGCTGAATTTTTTAGTATTTTATACAAGTGGAGGGGGGCCTAGAGAGACAGAAACCAAACTGGCTTTCTCCATGTCAATTAATATTGTACAGTCTATAATGGCTGAATTTTTTGGTATTTTATACAAGTGGAGGGGGGCCTAGAGAGACAGAGTGACCCCAAACTGTCTTTCTCCATGTCAATTAATATTGTACAGTCTATAATGGCTGAATTTTTTAGTATTTTATACAAGTGGAGGGGGGCCTAGAGAGACAGAAACCAAACTGGCTTTCTCCATGTCAATTAATATTGTACAGTCTATAATGGCTGAATATTTTGGTATTTTATACAAGTGGAGGGGGGCCTTGAGAGACAGAAACCAAACTGGCTTTTTCCATTTCTTTACATATTTAACTATAAGTGTAGGGTGTAATATACATTCAAAGACGATGGCTGCATTGCCAATATGCATAGATGGAGAGGAAGACAATCTGTTTTGTGTGTAGAATAGGCCTACCAACGAAGAATTAAACTGTTTTTTTGGATGATTTATTACCTCAACAATTAGATTACTTGTCTCTAAAACAGTTGGAGCACTAAATTGGGTTAATTTAGGCCCAAAAACATGGATTTTCCCAAAAAATAGCAAAACAAAACCAAACAAAACCAAAACCAAAACCAAAACACGCAATGGCGGTTTTGTAAAACCAAAACCAAAACCAAAACACGACGGTAATCCAGATCCAAAACCGAATCCAAAACCAAAACACGGGGGTCAGTGACCATCTCTAGTAGTTATACAGCAGTACCTAATTTTTGTGACAGCTGCAAGAGTGAACGTAATGTGACTTTGAATTGAAATAGTACTACCTATTTTTTGTGACAGCTGCAAGAGTGAACGTAGTGTGACTTTGAATTGAAATAGTACTACCTATTTTTTTCAACCTAATTTTATTTTTATATTTATTTTTTTATAACTTTTTAATAAATTTTTTATAACTTTGGATTAATTTAGAAATAACAATGCCCTTAGCAGAACAGAGCACAGGACACAGCACCACTGGAATCAGCAGGACACAGCACTGCACAAAGCACCACTGGACTCAGCAGGACAGAGCACAGGACACAGCACCACTGGACTGGACTGAGCACAGCACAGCATAGCACAGCACAGTACGAGAAATCACAGGACAGAGGACCACCTAACACTCCCTCCCTCTTCCCTGATCAATGCCCGAGTGAAGATGGCGGCGGCAAGCGGGGAATTTAAAGGATCCGGGTATCGCAAGATCCGACAGCGGGATTATGAGTCAGAGCCTCGTTTTAAGTTTCGGAATCGGCGGGAATACCCGGACATCGCTCGGATCTGACTCGGAATCACACTGTTCGGGTGGGCTCGGATTCCAGACATCCGATCCCGCTCATCCTTAGTTTTTATATTGGTTTACACACTCACTTGTAGAAGTAAACCACTCACCATATTAATCTGCTCTGGTGTTTTGTGGGACCTCTAAAGAATTTGAGGAGTAGACCATGCACATTTTTAGAACACAATACTACCTACAAACAGAATTTCAACATATCTTTACTATAGTTTAACGCCTGCAGGTATAAGGACTTTCTAGCTCCCTTTATTTTATTTGTCAAATAAAATAAATTGGTGAGTCCATGAATCCCTAGCCAATTGAACATCTTAAATATAATCTTCCAGCTATCAATTAAACTCTAATCTTATTCTGTCATTTAAAATGTATTTTTTGTAAATATTTTACACAACCAGTAGCTTATAACAGCAAATAATACCTATTCTCTGCCAAGGTGTGCCCATCAGCAAATTTGCAGCTAGCACAATCTTAACGAGCAAATCGATTTACAACTAAATGCTTATTCATGAAGCCATATTGGTATTTACATGTTGACTTAGTAAATGACTACCCATGTATGAGTGTGCATGTTCTTTGTACAACAAGGTACTATACAAAAGAGGAATGTCCGCATATTAAAAGTATACTGATGCCCTGCTGATATTTCCATCTATGAATAGCAGTGTGTGGTATAACATCTATTTTGCAACAACTGGTTATGAGCGAACCTAGTTTGTGTTTTGATGAATATCAGTGTTTTTCTGACTGGCAAATTGTGATTGTGATGCCCATTAGAGTTTTTGAAATTGGTAAGTAAAGAGATAATATATGGGTTGTACCTCCCGTGCAATCTTAAGAAGCACATTTTCATAGTCACTTCTGATTATGCATGTCAGTGACATTCTGCTGTGAACACAGAATTGTGGCTGTGTATTACAAATGGTGTAAAAATGGGGCGTGGTTTGAACAACCATGTTGTAGACAATGTTATGGCTCTTATAGCATCTTAATGAGTCCAGGGAGTAAATGTATCAAGCTGCGATTTTGAAAAATCCTGCGATTTTCTCAGGCGAGTTGAAACTCACTGATGTATTAATTAAGGGGAATTACCACCCTATCATGGGAAACCCTTTAGTTCAATGGTTCCCAAACTTTTTCAGTTCGTGGCACCCTTAGAGTCTCCAAAATAATTACTGAGTAGTCCTGTTTAATAAGTAGTTGGGTCAAAATAACGTAATAAGTATTTAGGTCAGGTCAGAAATACTTAGTAAGTTGATTGCAAAAATAATACACATAAATCCAAGGGTAAAGAATATTTTTAGATTTTTTTTTCACTAATATTTCTGTCAAAGAATAATTTACAGCTAACATTAAAAGAAATAAAATCAAACAAAATAAAACAACAACATATACAAAAATCTTCACACCGTGCCGCTTCATTCTCAAACTGTGCGTCCCTTCATCCTCACACTGTGCGCCCCTTCATCCTCAATCTGTGCGCCCCTTCATCCTTACACTCTGTGCCGTCCTTCATCCTCACACTCTGTGCCCTCCTTCATCCTCACACTCTGTGCGCCCCTTCATCCTCACACTCTGTTCCGTCCTTCATCCTCACACTCTGTGCCCTCCTTCATCCTCACACTCTGTGCGCCCCTTCATCCTCAATCTGTGCGCCCCTTCATCCTCATACTCTGTGCCGTCCTTCATCCTCACACTCTGTGCCCTCCTTCATCCTCACACTCTGTGTGCCCCTTCATCCTCACACTCTGTTCCGTCCTTCATCCTCACACTCTGTGCCCTCCTTCATCCTCACACTCTGTGCCGTCCCTCATCCTCACACTCTGTGCCCTCCTTCATCCTCACACTCTGTGCGCCCCTTCATCCTCACACTCTGTTCCGTCCTTCATCCTCACACTCTGTGCCCTCCTTCATCCTCACTCTGTGCCCTAGTCCATTCTCACACTCTGTGCGCCCCTTCATCCTCACACTTTGTGCCCCTTCATTCTCACACTCTGTGCCCCTTCATCCTCATACTGTGTGTCCTCCTTCATCTCTAAGTAACACCTATATTTTACATTTTAAAGCATCTTAAAGAAAAGATACAATAAAAGGGATTCTTTATTTAATCAAAGAGATTGTATGGCGACCATTCATTTGTCAACTGTGGTTTTGCTGTGCTACCATGTCTGCGTCAGCTCAATACATTTACTTTACTGTCAGGCTAACTCTCCATTGTATCTAGAAAAAAATGGACTGAGTTAGAAGTGGGTGGCATGACAATCTCCAGGGGTAGGTGCCTGAGAATACGCAACTATATCACCCCACAAGTGGATAGGGAGCTACACTTCCATGTGATTTTTTAATTTTGCCTATTGTAGTAGTTTTCAACTATGGGTCCTGGAGATTATTTTTTTCTATAATTTGTGGCATTTTTGCTAATTGGTCATGTCTGTCAATCAGTGTTGAAATTTAGAATTACACATTGTCACGAACACCCAGCCTGTCCCAGATACAGCAATCTTAACAGCTGGCCGTGACTGGCGTCACCTTAGTCACTTAGCAATCAATACGTCTTTTCTGTCACCACAAAGGATTTATTATGGTGTCCTTACATTCACCAAAACCACTTATTAATGTTTCACACTTAAATCACATACATGTGTAGCATGAGCCTCCCTGGGCTTCGTCCACAGAGAATATACTAGATTAAATATATTTTAATTTGAAAAATGTTTCCAAGGCTTAGTTACAAAAAAATTAATATGAAGACATACAATAAGTTGCAAAAATAAGTTTCAGAAATAAAATAGGATATAAAACCAGAGTCACTACTTACTAGTTAAGACTTGGCGTGTGAGGGAAGACAATTGAGAAAAATTGGACATTTTAGTCTTGATAGACCCCCTCATGAAAATGTACAATGTAATGTCTAAATCAGAAGATTTAAAACCTTTTTCCACATAGCTGTCACCCCCCCCCCCCTTTCTAGTTTAGCTGTCAATAAGGAAAGATTGATCTCCCAAATATCACCGGGCTTTCAAAGTGAGCTAGAGATGTCCTGAGATCTGAAATGTTCAGAGGGCCTGAGTTATCATTTCTGCTCATTCGGCTTGGCTGGTCAGGTCCAAATCCTCTGCATACCAAAAAAACAACTCCTCAGGGGTGCTTATCTATCTCTTTCTGGCTAATATTAAAAGATTATTGACACTTGCATAGGTTCAGACTCATGTCATTTAGCAAAGCACACGTTGAAATAACATTACAAGATTACATACAATATACATTGTCATATCTGATTATTAAGGGAAAGTAACAATAATACATAACACATGGTTTGGGCAAAGAAGGAAGGAGTCTGGAATGTGGATAGGGGAGTTAATGGAGCTATAGGGTATATCATGGAAGAGACGGAACACTTGAATGCACAGAGAAGGAGAAGAATCAGGGAAGTAAACAACTGGTTTAGCAGACACACTGCTGTATTTTACTCTCCTATTTATTATGGGCAGCAGCTTAGGCATAGTTCTGTTTTAGCCATTGCTATTTATACCAGTACTCATTATGAGGAGCAGAATCAATATCTTGTTACTATTCATATTCAGTTGCACTAAGTGGTGTACACTTAGGGCCTTATTTATGTTCATAGTTGTGTTTTAAAACATGGCATAGAATTTGTGGGTAGTTCTGGCTGTATTCAAGTCCAAAGATATCTGAAGATACGTTTAGATTTGAATCTGAGTGTGAGTACATTCTGCTTAAACGGTACTTGCTGTATGAAGATACACACAACAGACTGCAGTATATGCACAAGTGTCTGTGCAATACAGAGTCACGTCACAAGTACTAAGCATACTTACTAACAACCCAGAGCTTGAATTAGCCGAATCTGTTGTGGAGATGTCCCCGGAGCCGGTGCCCGTGAACAGGGCGAAAATTCCAGCTGTCGCTGTGCCCCTGGAGGGGCTGAAGACTCCCCTGATTCCTGTGCCCAGCAAGAGGGTGAAAAAAGAAGAAAAAACCTACTTACCCGCGGCGGTAAGTTTAGCTTCTTTCCTGCAGGTTCTGGCCGCGGAGGAAGGATGAGCCAATCGGGGCTCATCTTTCCCCGCTGGCCAATCAGCGGGCGGATACGCGAGCCAATCGCGGCTCACGCCCGGCTGTTTAAAAGATTGGCACCGACGCGAGCGAATCAGTGCTCGCGCCGGCTGATGATGTCGCGCCGGCGACTATATAAGTCGCCGGCCTGCGCCGTTTTGTCAGAAGTCCGTCGGCGGAGGAAGGGAGCAGACGTCTGGAGCGGCGGCGGAGAAAGAAGACTGCAAGCAAGCCGCCGGAGCAGAGGACGTCGGCGGGGAGCCCTTGTAAGGGCTGAGAGTGCCCCCGCCAAGCAGCCCTCAACAGCGCCGAACAGGAGAAGAGGAGCCGCCGGCTGGAGGGTCTGGAAGACCCGGAAAAGAAGAGGAAGACGGCGTGGCAAGTTGAGTATCCTGCACTGAGCAGGTAAGTAGCCTCAACGTTAGGTCGGGCACTAGGCCATGTGGGACATGTATTAGGGGCAGAAGGCACAGGGAACTGGGCTCTAGGCCCCTATAAAGTAGTGGGACAGTAGGCCATATTGATAAAGGACACAAGGCCCTGTTAGTTAGCTAGGTAGGGGGTGTGAGGGCCCCAGGTATAAGGGCACAAGGCCCTTAGGTAGTTAGTGGCCTAGAGGCCATAAGAAGGCCACAGGGCCTGAGTAGGGGCTGATAGCCCGTAGGCTATAGAGGGCATAAGGCCCTTAGCAGATAGCTAGGGAGGCCACAAGGCCTATGTAGGCAGGGGCTAGTGCTCCTAGGTAGTAGGGCACAAGGCCCTTAGTTAGAGGGCTCAGAGCCATGAGTTAGAGAGGGGGGCTGAGGCCGAAAGTCTTAAAGAGCACAAGGTTCTGTGTATAGTTGGACATAGGCCCATGGTGTGTTGGCAGAAGGCCATGCATGTGATGTGTTAGAGGCATGAGAGCCTTGTAAGTGTAGGGCACGGTCCAGTGTGAGGTGAGCACACTAACGTTGAGAGGTACAGTAGAGCGGAGGCTCCTGTGGGTGCTGTAGCAACCGGCTGGTTGGCTAGCAGCGGTGTGCTCTGGTGAGTAGCGTACAAAGTACTGTATTACTGTATTCTGTCTGTGCGGCGAGTATTGTCTGTATTACTGTAACTTGGGTGTGCTACATAATTGTGTCCAGGGGCAAGACGTCAGGCCCCCATTAAAGGTAGGCTCTTGTTCCCTGTGTTTTCCTGTACTAACCCGTGCTGTGGGACAAGTGTAGTTACCAGCTTACACATAGTCAGGGAAGAACATACATAGTTTTCCCGTCCCTTAGGTCCCTGGGGTCACACTGGTTTCCAGAGGGGGTGACTGAGTGAGTCAGTGGCAGTGCAGCACAGCTCAACGCAGTTCCAGGGGGCGTCCCGTGGTTCAGGTTGAGTGTCCCAGTCCTCAGTTCCGTGCAGGTTCCCTGGCGGTACCGGAGTGGGATACGTGTTCGATATCTGGGTGCAGGCAGTCGGGCGGTTCAGTTTCGATCGGCTGTTCCGGGCGGCAGTCTGTACGCAGGTTAGTGTGCTGTTCCAGTGAGCCTCAGTCGGGCCTGGTGCAGCCGGTCCTTAGGATCCGTGTGTGACCCCATATCAAGAAGGCAGCTTCTTGGTACAGCCTGGGTGAGGGGGTTAGGAACCGCCCTCCGGTTTAGTCCGTGAACACCGGCTGGTGTTCCCCGTAGTGGTTAGTGAGCAGTTCCGTTAGTGCACCACACCTAGTTAGTCATAGTGGTTTGACTTAGTTGCGTTGCCGACCATTAGAGCGTTGTTAGGGTCGGGTCGCTGTTGTAGTCAGTTTAGTTTTGTGGGTGCCCATCTTAGTCTCACTGAGAGCGCAGAGGGAGGCTGTGTGTTCCTTGTCATCCGCAGGTGTCGGGGAGGTGCAGGAGAACCGGATCGTAAGTGGGAGTGTCCCGGTGAGTATCACGCTCGATTCCCCCTTTCGGTTAGGCCCTCACAGGGTGGTGTGCGAGGTTCTTGAGGCGGGACTAGTCCTGGTCTCAAGTACCTGTAGTCCCCCGTGCCTTGGCAAGAACAAAGTGAGGAGGCGGCAAGGGGGCTTGGACTGAGAGTGTCCTTGTTCATTGCCGTATTCTCGGACAGCCCTTACCTGGTAGGCACGGCCGTAATCTCTGTCTCTTTCTTAGAGGGACGTGGTTGGAGGTGACAAGGGTTGCGGCTGCGGATCTGCTGGGATCGGGTCGCAGCTGGGATATCGGAGGCGGACTGGAGGGGACCATCGTTTACAAGGTAAGTTCTTTTGTGTTGCGTCTGTCCTGTTCCCCGCAGGCGCTACACTGTGACCAATATGTCACTGTTTCATGGTCTCCAATTTTATCTATCTTGTTGCTCCCATTCTTCAGCTTTCTTATTATCCTAATATGTCTGTCACTGTTTTTCCAACTCTGTTTTTTATCTGTCTGCTGCTCCCCTTCCCCAGCTTCCTTATTTCCAATTCGTGTGTCACTGTTTCTCTATCACCACTTTTATCGTTATGCTACTCTATTTTTTCAGCTATCCTCTTATCCCAATAGGTCTTTCACTTTCCTGATTATTTTGTACTTAATGTCTTTCTTCTATGCAAAATTTACCCTTCTTCTCCTCGTCACTGCACTCCTCCCACACACCCTCCACTTTACTGTTCTTATTTCCTTGGAGTCAATGTTTAGGGGCCCCCAGTCGGTGAAGACAAGTACCGGTGGTTGCCATGCAAGGGGGCTGCTGTCCTCTGATTGCTAAAGCCAACCCAGGATGGCATTAACCAGGGGGATGCCAACTGGAAAAATGCTTTATTATTAAATAAAGCTCTGAAGGGATTTTTCTACTTTTTTGTTTATATAAAACAAAACGACAGTTGTCAGCGCTTATCCTTTACACTGCATATCTGTGTGTGTCTAGCAAAATGAAAACATGAGGTATTAGTTCATATTTTGATCAAAACATTTGCATCTGATTTTGACTGCATTTTAATGGTGATTAAAGCATATAGGTCAGTGTAGGACCTGCATACAATGAGGTGCCCTTGACGCTGGGATGCAGGCTTAAGTGTTTAGATCAAAATATGAACTAATACCTCATGTTTTCATTTTGCTACACACACACAGATATGCAGTGTCAAGGATAAGCGCTGACAACTGTTTTTTTGTTTTGTATACATATATGGGCATTTATATTGCCACGCAGCTGGTACCACATACAATATGGGATATACCGAACGCGGGCTTATTGCCGAGCAGCTGGTACCATATATAATGTGGGATATACCGAGCGCGGGCTTGTTTTTCTCTCCTTTTTTGTTTATATGTTTAACATTTTTTTTTAATAAATCTGGACCTGGAAGCCAAAACCGAGAAGCTGTCTCACATGTGCTGATATCAGACTGGCCTGGTGACTGGTTAGATTATTTGCTTTGCTCAGCTGCTCCTGTGACATTTGTTTGTGGTAAGTTAAAATTTTATAGCACTGCAATAAGCAGCAAAAAGAAAATCAACATTCAAGAGGGGTAAATCGACCCCTTAGTCTCTCAGCTGTGGCAGCTCAAGATCTTCACTTCAATTGCTGATTGGTGAAGTTGGGAAAGTAGTAGGAGGCTCGCTCCCCCATGTGATCTGGCAATATTTTTCACAAGCACAACTGGCAAAGAAGCTTCTGTACCTGACAATATGTTCTTGTGGCAACCTCTCCATCAACACAGGTTGTCTGTGCCTGTCAAGCAACTCTCAAATATGTACATAAGTCTGCTTCATTAGGCTTACTCTATGGTAATTTACATTAACACAATAAATAATCAGGCAATTAAGAAAATACTAATTAAATATTGTCCAAATAGACTTTTTGTGTTATACTACTTTGCTTCACAGTTTATTAGCTTGTCTTGTAGAAAGTTAAACTCTTTTTCAAAGAACACTTATCAATTCACATTAACTATATGTCTTAATTTAGAGCCTGGTAGGAAAGATAGACCCTGGTGGCTGGAGGCCACTGATAACTGGTGTAAAGTACAGAACTTGGCAGTGATGTATAATGCTATCAGCCAGGCTGTCTTCAATACAAACACCTTTGTAGTAAGGATGAGCGGGCTCGGATGTCTGGAATCTGAGCCCATCCGAACAGTGTGATTCCGAGTCAGATCCGAGCGATGTCCGGGTATTCCCGCCGAATCCGAAACTTAAAACGAGGCTCTGACTCATAATCCCGCTGTCAGATCTCGCGATACCCGGATCCTTTAAATTCCCTGCTTGCCGTCGCCATCTTCACTCGGGCATTGATCAGGGAAGAGGGAGGGTGTGTTAGGTGGTCCTCTGTCCTGTGATTTCTCGTGCTGTGCTGTGCTGTGCTGTGCTGTGCTGTGCTGTGTTCTGCTGAGTCCAGTCCAGTGGTGCTGTGTCCTGTGCTCTGTCCTGCTGAGTCCAGTGGTGCTTTGTGCAGTGCTGTGTCCTGCTGATTCCAGTGGTGCTGTGTCCTGTGCTCTGTTCTGCTAAGGGCATTGTTATTTCTAAATTATTCCAAAGTTATAAAAAAATGTATTAAAAAGTTATAAAAAAAAAAATATAAAAAAATTATAAAAAAATTATACGAAAAAAAAATAAAATTAGGTTGAAAAAAATAGGTAGTACTATTTCAATTCAAAGTCACATTACGTTCACTCTTGCAGCTGTCACAAAAATTAGGTAGTACTATTTCAATTCAAAGTCACATTACGTTCACTCTTGCAGCTGTCACCAAAATTAGGTAGTACTATTTCAATTCAAAGTCACATTACGTTCACTCTTCCAGCTGTCACAAAAATTAGGTACTGCTGTATAACTACAGTCCAGTGGTACTCTCCTGTGCCGCAGATGATTTGTGTGTGGTTTAGGGGTACGCTCTCTTGTGCTGCATATAGAGGAGTACCAAAATTTTGAGGATAAAGTAGCGAAAGATCAAGAACCACTTCCTCTTAATGCTGAAGCTGCTGCCACTAGTCATGACATAGACAATGAAATACCATCAACGTCGTCTGCCAAGGCCGATGCCAAATCTCCTAGTACAGGGCATGTAAAATCCAAAAACCCAAAGTTGACTAAAATTAGCAAAAAAAGAAAATTGAAAACATCTGAGGAGAAACGTAAACTTGCCAATATGCCATTTACGACATGGAGTGGCAAGGAACGGCTTAGGCCCTGGCCCGTGTTCAGGACTAGTGGTTCAGCTTCACCCAAGGATCTAAGCCCTCCTCCTCCCCCCTCTCAAAAAAATTGAAGAGAGTTATGCTGTCAGCAACAACAACAAAACAGCAAAAAACTCTGTCTTCTAAACAGATGACATCACAAATCCCCAAGGCGAGTCCAAGGGTGTTGGTGGTTGCGAAGCCTGACCTTCCCATCACTGTACGGGAAGAGGTGACTCCATCCACTATTTGCAGCACACCCTCTGCATATGCTGGAAGGATGACCCACAGTGTAGATTCAGATTTGGATAATCAAAGTGTCAAGGAGGCTATTGATGTAGCTGGCGTTGTGGAGGAACTTGACGAGGAGGATGCTGATGTGGTTATCATAAATGAGCCACCAGGGGGGGAAACAGTTGTTGTCCATAGGATGAAAAAGCCCATCGTCATGCCTGGTCAGAAGACCCAAAAATCCACCTCTTCTGTCTGGAGTTATTTTTATCCGAATCCGGACAACAAATGTATGGCCATATGTAGCTTATGTAAAGCTCAAATAAGCAGGGGTAAGGATCTTGGCCACCTAGGGACATCCTATCATTTCAGCCACAGTAGTTTGGTAGGCCCTGTCGCTGAAATGATTGGTTTGTTAAAGTGTGCATGTCCTATTTCAACAACATCAGGGTGGGTGGGAGGGCCCAAGGACAATACCATCTTGCAACTCTTTTTTTGGCATTATGTGCTCTTTGGGGCCTAGTTCTATCTCCAGCAGAGATATTCCTGCAGGCCATGTCACCGGCACAGCTATGTTGGTGTTAGACATGCGCTGCATACTCTGTCTTATTTAGCAGAAGCTAGCCATTGGCCTTGATAATCAAATAGGCTTTCCGTGATATTACATTGTCAGGGATTAGGCTAAACAGAGTGTCATGGTATTTGAGATCCCTACCTTACCTACACACAGCGTATACAGCGCTGCTATTTGTTCTATCATATTAATGTTTAGATAGGGTCTCTACATATTAACACACTCCGCTTGCTCACATCACCCAGTGAAGCAAGCGCTATATAAGTGCCAACTTTTATACACGTTAGGCAGCGTCTTTAACGAGAATAAAGTATCTATATAATTGTGAGTGCTTTAAGATCTTACATGACCTTTAATCAGGCCACATTAATCGCTGCTCTATTACAGATCTCTGTACAGTGATCATCATGCATATTTTTGCAGAACCAATTTAAATATATAAACAGGGTCTCCTAGAATACGTACTATTTTATTTAAAGGAGTTTTAAGGGGCATTACACTCTAATAGAGAGACTCATCATTTCTGAATAAAAAAAATGCTCTAATTCTTGTTAAGTTCCCAAAAAGAGGAACTGCCATTTCTATTACTAGAGTTCATTGTTTGTGTAGTTCAAAAAACGAGGAACTGCCATTTCTATTGATATTTTCATTCTATATGTAGTTCCCAAAAAGAGGAACTGCCATTTCTATTACTACTTTCTTTCTTTCTTTCTTTCTTTCTGTATTTCAAAAAAAGAGGAACTGCCATTTCTATTACTACTTTCTTTCTTTCTTTCTGTATTTCCAAAAAAGATGAACTGCCATTTCTATTGCTACGTTTTGTTTTTTTGTAGTTCCAAAAAAAAATAACTGCGGCCTTAACTGCTATGTTGGTGTTAGACGTGCATCCGGTGTCTGTGGTGTTCAGACCAGTTGAGGGTTTTATATTGTGGCCCCGGTACCAAATTGGGTACCGGGGCCACTCCACTACGCAGTCCAGATAGATGCGTATCAGATATTAAACTACATTCAATGTTGGGGCCAAATCCAAAATTAATTAAAATGACCTGTCATCGTCAAAAACAAGAGGTATTGACGCGTTAGAACTACACCCTGTATATGCTGCAGAGGATGTAGGATCAGCCATCTGTGCAGTGGTATTCAGACCAGTTAAGGTTTTTTTATTGTGACCCCGGTATCCAAATTGGGTACCGGGGCCACTACACTACGCAGTCCAGATAGCTGTGCAGTGGAATTTAGACCAGTTAAGGTTTTTTTATTGTGGCCCCGGTATCCAAATTGGGTACCGGGGCCACTACACTACGCAGTCCAGATAGCTGTGCAGTGGAATTGAGACCAGTTAAGGTTTTTTTATTGTGGCCCCGGTATCCAAATTGGGTACCGGGGCCACTACACTACGCAGTCCAGATAGCTGTGCAGTGGAATTGAGGCCAGTTAAGGTTTTTTTATTGTGGCCCCGGTACCCAATTTGGTACCGGGGCCACTCCACTACGCAGTCCAGAAAGCTACCTCGGTCCAACGTTTTGGACTAAAAACAATATTGTGAGGTGTAAGGTGTTCCAAATACACTGGAAATTAGTGGAAATGATTGTTATTGAATGTTATTGAGGTTAATAATAGCGTAGGAGTGAAAAACAAACAAAAAACTAGATTTTAGCACTTTTTATGCTTTTTTAAAAATAAATCAGAACCCAAAACCCTAAATCAGAACCAAAACCTTTCTTCAGGTGTTTTGCCAAAACAAATCAGAACCCAAAATCTCAAGCTAATCAGAACCCAAAACCCAAAACCCAAAACCCTAAAAGTGCCCGGTGCACACCCTTACTTTGTAGTAGTCACTATTCAAGAGTTCCAATCTAGATGAAGCACAGGAAAGCATGCAGGCAGGAATCAAGGTTGCAAGCAAATGTCAGATGCACAGGTCACAGATAACTGGTAAGTAAATTTCAAGACTAAAGCCTAGTACACAGGTAGTTGATAAGTAAGAGCAAAGTTCAAGACTAATCTCAGCTGCACAGGTAGCGCATGAGCAATAGTTAAAGTCTCAAACAAAGCTCTGGTGCTCACCAATGATTACATGTGCAAACACAGAATTCCTAGAGGGAGTGGACATGTCCAAAATGCAAAGTGCATGGATATAATTTTAGACAATTATACAGGCTCTTTCTTCACGAACAAATCAGTAGGATATGAGATACACCTCCCAACTGTCCATGCAGTCGGACCAACGTCCTGAGTAAGCAGACTAGTGCCCCATATTCAGGAATGCTCCAACGCTAAGCAAAGTACATTGTCTATGGCCGCATACTTACATTTCCACCTTAACAGTAAGGAGTAGAGCGTCGCGGTCGGCACTGACGTCATGCAGAGTGGCCGAATTCTTCATTGGTCGCGATCCCTTGCAGTCGGTGGTCACAGCAGTCATCCTGGAGCCACTTCATGAAGTAGCTGTTCGGGGTTGCCGCGTCGGGGTAAGTATTGTCGGGGTAGCTAGCATCGATATACTGACTACCACCGCCCCAACCAGCCCTGACATTACATCAAGAGCGTACACGTTTAATAATTAGGCCTCCCTCCCTGAAACTAGCCCCAACAATTAATTATTAGCATACACTTTTGATTTAGAGACCTATTTCCCCCCAACCAGCTCCAACATTAAATTAATAGTATTTCCATTTAAAAAAATAAAATTATTTCCCTCCCCGCAAAAAAGCCTCAACAATAAATTAATAGCATCTACAGTTAATAAATATACCTATTGTCTCTCTTGCAGCCACACACAGGAGGAGTTGGGCACAGGGAAAGGAAGTATGGTGGTTGGTCCCGTGGTGAGGCCAGCCTTTAGGAACAATACAGAGCCACAGCCCAGGGGGGTTTCAGGGCAACTGGATAAATCCCTTCAAGTGTGTATCAATGTTCAAAGTCCCAAATGAAGCTCTGGTGCACAGATAGTGGGTGAGAAATAATTAAGTCCTGAACTAGGCTCTGGTGTACAGGCAGTGGATGAACAATGGCTAAAGTCCCAAACAAAGATCTGCTGCTCAGATAGCAGATGAGAAAAGATTAACAGTCCCAAATGAAGCTCTGGTGCATATGTAGCAGATGAACAATGGGTGAAAGTCCCAAAGAAGCTCTGGTGTACAGGCAGTGGATGAGCATTGGTTAAAGCGTAAACGAAGTTCTGATGTACAGGTAATAGATACTGATGGTCATAAATAAAGCCAAGGTTCAATATGCGGACAGTGGGCAAACAATGATCAGAAGTATAGGCAAGGTTCAAAATGCAGGAAGCAGACAAACAGTGGTCAAAGTATAGCTAAGGTCCAGTGGCGGATCCAGGGGGGGGGCGATCGCCCCTAGCAGGGGCTTCCTGCCGGCGGCTGCACACTATGTGCAGATCCATTCAGCAGAGAGAGTTAGGAAGAGAGTCCTGCCCAACTGCTCTGATTGACACAATCAGAGCAGCCGGGCAGGACTCTCTCCCTAACTCTCTCTGCTGAACGGATCTGCACATAGTGTGCAGCCGTCAGCAGTCTTAGGTGTCAAAAAGGGGGCGTGGCTAAATCGACCCCCCTCTAAATCGCCCCCGGTACAATTAACTTCTGGATCCGCCCCTGCCAAGGTCAGATGCACGGGAAACACAAAAAATAGAATTGCTGGTCAGAAGACTCTATAATCTGGCAACTGCATGATCGCATTGCCAGTTCTTTATAGCTGCGTATACTTATAGCTAAGTATATGCGCCTGCCATCTGTAATACTGTTACCACCTATTCAGGAACCGCTTCTGCATTCATTTGCCAAGCTCCAATACCATCTTCGTCTTACCTGTTCTTTCTCTGCCCCAGTCTGGAAGTTAATAAATCAAATGCATGTGAGTTGCAACCTCACTAACAATTCCACAACAAACCAAGCTTCTACGTGTCTTCCAGATTTAATATAACATAATAACTGAAAATGGACATCAATGAGAAGTCTAATAGTCACTGCTAGCAAGGTGAGTTGCGGCTTTCCAGCAAGAAATGCGTTATTCGTATAGACTTGCGCTCCTCCAACAACACCAGCATCTGTCTTTTAATCAGCATAGAGTTAATCGAAAAGTATGTTACACTTAAACCAAGCCTTGCCTGCAGTAGTGTACCATCATACTTCCCTTCTACAACCAAAACCGCACAATGAACTGATACAATTGCCAAGAAAACAATACAGGAATGCACAATGAGGCACAGTATATATTGCATTGAAGACAATATGAAACATTGCAATTCAGGAAAGCAATGCAATATGCAATAGTACAGAAAGCCTACCTTTAGTGGGGCCTTACTAGTGGAACCCTGGACTGAAGGGACAAGCAGGGAAACTGTGGACTAACATGCAAGTCTAATGTGCCACAGGCAGGAACCTGAATTATCAACATACCTAGTGCCCGAAATGTGTCACTGACCTGGAGTCTGAATATGGGATACATGGGATACATGCCTGTCTGTTGGAAAACAGGTGGAATAGGCCTAATATGCTTTGTAGAGCAAACTGATGCCCACACGCATGAAGCCTTACTGAATTAACTGGTGACCACAGGCCTAGTGCCTGACTGATGGTTATGGTGGCCACAGGAGCAGTGAATGACAGACAAACATGGAGTCTTATCTGGTCTAGCAGCTTGCAGGGCCTCAGAGGGGAACTGGTATTATCAGATCTTTAACTTTCTAGAGCCTAATAGAGAGAGATATATTTCCAAAGAAGAGGTACAGCTCTAGAGAAGTTCTGAAACCATGAGTGAAAGGGAAAATAACAAAGGTCATGTGTAGATATAGTTTTGGATAAAACTATTTGGGCTGTGATAATATTTAGAAGTGTGTTAAACATTTAAGGTTGGGAAGAATACTTTGTGGGTTAAAAGCATTCAGAATTGTATCTTGGGTAATAGAAAGCAACACAATGTAGAGTAGCAGAGGTTATACAGATAGTAAAGTGAAGAAGTCTGGCAGCAACATTCACAATGGACTGAAAGGTTTACAGTCTGTGCAGGAGAAGTTCAGTGATTCCCAATTTATTTATGGTTCACAGTGATAGTTTTTTTTATAACTCCTTTCAAACTGATCTTGCCTAATAAATGCATTATTTGTCTGAAACAATGGGAATTTTTATGTTTCCATAATGGAAATAGTTGAATATAGTTCTTGTTAATGCATTGCACCCCAAATACATGGAGGTAAATATTATCTCTAGTCTGTGGAGTTTTTTGCAGTGTTTTTTTTTTCTTAATTTTTATTTAGATATCCTTCATTTTATTTTATTTTTTCAATTTAACTTACAGCTTTTTTGCAATTGTGTTCATTGCAAAAAATCCCACAAGAGTGCCAAGAGCAATGCATGTATGTTTTAAATTCTTGTTACAAGATAGAAATTTGGATTGTGATGGCATCAACAGAAGACTTCCGCCCCTGCTGGGGTTACAAATTGGATGTACTGTACACTTGCAACCTAATAGATGTGAAAGCAGCTGGTGCTCTCAGGTAACTACAGTACAAACGTCTGCAGGGGTCAGAGATGGGGCAAACACAGTGTGGGAATGAGGTACACCCTGTCTAAACTAAGGAAATCAGAATCCAGCATTGAGACAAGCAGAGAACACAATACTAAGGTAGTAAAAGGACTTTTTATATTCTAATGTCACTGTTTTTCTTAACTTTGTGCACTTTCTATTAAACATACAACCTTTCCAGTAGTGCACAAAGAATGTAGTTAAAAATAAACACATAGGACCTGATTCATTAAGGAAAGTAAGGCAAGAAAATGAGTAAGTTATCTCCTGGACAAAACCATGTTGCAATGCAAGGTGTGCTGTTTTTTTCATGTAGGACACAAATACTTGTTACCTTTATATTTACACTGACATTTGAAGTTGATCTAGGACATGCATTTCCCCAATTATAAATCTGCCATCACATTTTTACTTCCCACTCCAAAGCAACATGGTTTTGCCAAGGTGAAAAGTAAACTATTTTTTATATTTCATTCTTGCAAACTACAGTAATAATAGACTTTTCTTAAGGGGCATATATCTATACAAAATAAAAAAACCACTCTATAATATGTCATATTGACACTTCTTCCCACTGCTCACCCCTTGATTATCAATAATCATAGTGGGTAGCTATTTACATTGGCCTCAGTGCATTTTGCTTTCCAGAAAAATGCTTGCCGTCCATATCACATAACAACATTGTCTAGCACTTCTATAGCACTTAGCCATTCCTGGCAAAACACCCTTGAATAGCCACATGTTAAAGAGGCACCTGTCCAGGTGCATGCAGTAGCCATTTAGCATGGTGTGTGGGGACATACCTCCCAACTTCAGATGACACATATATGATAAAACTCAGTCATTAATAAAGACACACTCTAAAATAAGTTGATGAAATGGATATTCTAATGAAACTTGGCCCAGCACCGGATGGAGCTGCAGGAGTTGTGGACACCGATGACTTACCATTCTGAAGACGCTGGACTGGTGACTGTTTTTCCCCCTCTTATTTCCAGTTGTTCTTTCACCAGAGTAGGGTGCTGGGCAGTACCTATGTTATGTGTTATCATGCAATTTCTTAAATGTTGGCATGTGGGACTTAGGTTACACTGCTTTACTCTCTAAAAGTACACCAATGGAGCTACATTAATTTTCCAAGTGCTACATCCGGGCCGGCTAGTGCCACACAAACTGATAGATTTTACCTGAAGTACTGGATGATCTGAAATGTTGCTCTCCCCTGAAATTCTTAGATTATAGTGGGAGGCAGCCCACCTTAACCTAGGGGTAAATGTATTGAGGTTCGATTTTTTCAGCGTGTTAAAATCGCTGCAAATCGCGGGTGATAGCCCGCAATTTTAGTCAAAATTTTCTCAAATGTATCAAGCTACGATTTTTACCCTGATCTTCAAAATCGCTGGTCATCTCTGGCGATTTGCTGCGATGTAAAACACTCCCGTGTAACTAACTCTCCTGTGTTGTAGCAGCGAGTTGTAAACACATCACTGTTACACTGCCCTGTCAGCTCCGGCAGCTGTAAAAACTGTAAAGAATAGATAAAAGTTAAAAAAAAAAAAAAAAGCGTGGGGTCCCCCCTCTATTTAGTGTTAACCCTAGTGCTGCCAGTCCACTGCTGGTTCCGTGAAAATCGGGGAAAATTTTTTGAAAGCGGCCCCCCAATTTTCATGAAACCAGCACTAGGCAAACCAGCCGCGGTTGGAGGCACTATAGCAGGGGGGACGCGCGGCAGGGGTCCCCCAGCCAAAATGACTAACCAACCCCAGGCTGTTCAGCGCTGGGCTGGATTCCCTAGGGAGTGGGGTTCGCCGAAAAAAAACAGTGGGCTTCCCCCCTAGGGACACCCAGCCCAGTGCTGAAAGCACTAGGGCTCTTCCTACACCCCTGGGCGGTGAGTGTATGGTAATAATGGCGATTTAATTGTTAAAAAAACGAATGGATGTCATTTTGTTTTGTGGAACTACAAGTCCCAGCCAGCCAGGTTGCCCTAAATAGTGTGGGCATGCTGCTACTTGTATAACTACAAGCACCAGCATACCCACGGCAGCTATAATTGTTCTGAAAATCAGATAAGGTGGATTTGGGGTATACAACTAATAGAGAACAAATGGAGATCTAGGGGTACATTTACTAACTGCAGGTTTGAAAAAGTGGAGATGTTGCCTATAACAATCAATTAGATTTTAGTTGTCATTTATTTAATACATTCTTAAAAATGACAAATAGAATCTGATTGGTTGCTACAGGCAACATCTCCACTTTTTCAAAGCAGCATTTTAGTAAATATACCCACTAGAGCATTAGAAACCAGATTGGCCAAGGCTGAAAGGAAATGAAAATGAAGCAATGACACTTTCTCCACTAGGATAGAACCTAGATTTCAAGCTTACATTTTTCTTACAACATAAATAATTTTCTAAAGAGCGGAATGAGAGATCTCATTTTGTAGGAATTTTAAGAAGTATTTTACCATTAAATTTAATATTGCTACTTACTCCCTCGATTTTTGTGAATCGAAAGACTTACCTTCTTATCTGATTTTCAAAAACTTTATTTTCATAAACTGTTTTAGGTTGGTTGTTTATGCTTATGGTTACAACATGAATATTATATCATGTCCAGCAGTTGACACACATAATCTGACCACTTCTGGTGATATGGAACGCTAGCGGAAATATGATTTATGGTCACAGACGAATGCCTGATATTCGGTTTCATAGGGAATATCACGCCATACAACTACAAGAGAGAGACTATTTTTAACTATTTTGTACAGTTATGGGGACATTAAAATTCTGGGATCAACAACATGTCCCTTCTGTCTTGAGAAAGAGACCTATGTCGAAATGTGTTCGGTAGCCCATATATTGTACCTAAAGTTCATCATCTGCAGAAGGGGAGGATTGGAAAGGGGCCACCTGGGTTTTTTTCATTTTTTTATCTGCTTCCTGACTTGTCGTTCTCTGGTAGGAATGAACACATAAGCTGTCTGCTCCATGGTAAATATTATGCCTTTTTTTGTACTTTTCTTCATTTATATATCTGAATATCGAGAGACTCCCTGCATGCTAGGAAAGGATACAAGAAAATTGTTTATGTGATATGCTGGATCATAAGCCCTATTGACTAAGTGCATTACTAAACGGGATTTTGGGGGGAGACTCTACCTCTTAATGATGGATAATCTTTGAACTATTGGGGACTGTTCATATATACTTTTCCTTACTTTCCATATTCAAACAGAACAATTTCAGGGATTTATATGAACTTGTGACTTTGTTATGATGTAAGTTTTGTAAAAAAAAGTGCACAACTTTTCATTTGTATTTGTAATGAGACAGAAGAGGTTTAACAAGACACAACAAGTATGAACAGTAGGAGATATCACAATGCTAACAGGATCAAAGGGTCAGTCATATGGAATAAGGTAAGCACCAGCATACCCAATCAGCTTATGGCTGCCAGGGCTTGCTAGGACCAGTAGTCCCACTTATTAAACTCTTTTTTTATTAAATTTTATATTATTTCCTGATAAGGTGTGAGTGAGATGATCCCCAGTGGTATTATTACAAGCTGTTTTTTCTTCGGTGGAAACATTTTTTTGAGCCTAGTTCCCCTTGAGAAATCAGCTTATTGTGCTGAGCAGATTGGGTGTGAATTCCACTGTGACAGGGGGCCAGCTCAGCATGTCATAGCCAGGTGCCGGTTGTAGCTTTTGTGTGGCAAACATCATCTTGTTCCTCCCCTCATCAGATGTAACCAACAACATTGGTTTTTTTTTAACACTGAAAAATGGAGTGTTCTAAAAAAATTAATTGGCCTGTGTGAAAGATTAGTGCTTGGGCCCCCACCCCACATATGAAGAATGGATACAAGAAGGAGACATGGTTATTGCACATGGGAGTGTGGCCATGTAACATGCTGAAACGCCCCTAGCCCTATTTTCCTCCTCTGAAAAACTCTTTATGCTTGACGTACCTGTCGCTGTTATGTGTGACATTGAAGGGTCTTTAATTAGTGGGACATATGTTCCAATTGTCAAAAGTCCTTTCACACAGGCTGAAGACAGTCCCAGAAATTAGGAATGTCCTGCCTAAATTAGGACATTTGGGAGGTATGCATATGTAAGTAGGGGAGGATGGTGGGGAAACATGTGAGAAGGGGAGAATCAATTGGACATTAAAATTTTATTTCATATCCCCACTTTTATTCATGCCACGCTCTTCCTATTCATTTTCACCACACTTCACTTACCTTAAACATACAATGGGAGAGATGGTTAGAAGAGGAGTCCTACTCCATTGATTTCTTTGCATAGATGCTGTTTTGTTAAGTCTCCCCTTTTATTCTGACCTTATTTATCTGTCTCTGACTACTTTCAATTTTCACCTTTTTTATTGTGTCTCTGATGCTCCTGACTGCCCATGTCATACTCTCATTTCTCCCTCAGTTTCAGACTCAGCTTCATTCTCCTGTTGGTTTTTGCTCTCCCCCACCCTCTCAGCCTCTCTCTCGAGCTGTGCTCTGAGCTTCCGGAGTTACTGTGCATATTGTTGATTGTACCGTGCCGTCTCACCTTGCACTGTGATATTGTTTGTCCATGTACGGCGCTATGGACACCTTGTGGCGCCCTATAAATTAAAATGAATAACAATATTAATAACAATATTCAATGATATATAGTTTCCTATGAAATACTAATTTGATGTATGTTCTCTTAACTTACCTACATACACTTCATGGACAAAATTATTTGGCCACACCTGTTAATTATTGAATTGAGGTGTTTCAATAAGACCCGTTGCCAGAGGTGTATAAAATCAAGCACCTAGCATTGCAGTGTTAGGAACCCCTCCAGCCGGCACAACACAACCCGGAATCTACTCTGCCAATCAGGTGTTCACTGGAGCCCCTGATGGTGGGGACAGACTGGGCCGCAGACTGACAGAGGGTCGTGAAGTGTGTACCGGCTGGGGAGAACCCAGGCAAGCGGAGTGAGGTCCACGCAGAGGTCAAGGGCCGGCAGCAGACAACAGTATCAGTAAACAAGCTGAGGTCAGTGGTCACAGGCGGATAGCAGAAACGTTAAACAGGCCAGAGATCAGGGTCACAGGAAACACAAGCGAAGTCCAATTCAAAGTCAAGGGTCATACACGGGAAATCAGTAGCGGTATCAGATTACAGGAACAGGAACAGGAACAAGCAGGTCAGCAGACTGGAGCACAGAAGCTATAACCGGCAATGAGGGAGCAGACCTCATTGCATTAAGTACTAATGGCCACCAATCAGAGCCTAGCTCTGAATT
Organism: Mixophyes fleayi; assembly: GCF_038048845.1. Taxonomy (NCBI): domain Eukaryota; kingdom Metazoa; phylum Chordata; class Amphibia; order Anura; family Limnodynastidae; genus Mixophyes; species Mixophyes fleayi. The sequence goes on from NC_134402.1 coordinate 235,145,309, forward strand.
TAGATACAGCCCCCTGCCTAGCTAATGAGCAGGATAATCAGCCCGCAGGCTAGAATCTATAGTGAGCGCATGCGCCCGGCTTCCTCATCGCCGGGACGCAGCGCTGAGGCGTCTGCCCGTTGCCCCTGCAACGGCCGGGTTATGGCCGGAAATGACGTCCCGGGCGCCATAGCGATGGCCGGGACGCAGGTGAGTGAGTCGCGGCGGCTGGGCACCGCCGCGGCTTGTAACATGCAGTCTCAATTTGCAAATATTTGTGATACAAAATGGGTCATTCTGAAGAGCTCAGTGACTACAAGCGTGGTACTGTGATAGAATACCACCTTTGCAATAAGACGATTCGTGAAATTTCATCCCTGCTCTATACTACACGGTCAACTGTAAGTGATATTATTAGAAAGTGGAAGCATTTAGAACCAAGAGCAATTCAGCCATGAAGCGGAAGACCATGTAAAATCACAGAGCGGGGTCAAAGACTGCTGAGGCGCATGATGGATAAAAGTTGCCAACACTTTGCTGATTCCATAGCTGAAGAGTTCCGAACTTCTATGGACATTAATGTAAGCACAAAAACTGTGCAACAAGAGCCTAATGGAATGGGTTTCCATGGCCGAGCAGCTACATGCAAGTCTCACATCACCAAGATCAATGCCAAGCATCGGATGCAGTCGTGCAAAGTACACCAACACTGGACTGTGGAGCAGTGGAAACGTGTTCTGTGGAGTGACGAATCACACTTCTCTGTTTGGCAATGAGATAAGGGAGGCTGGGTTTGATGTATGCCGAGAGAACATTACCTGCCTTACTGCATTATGCCAACTGTGAAGTTTGGTGGAGGAGGGATAATGGTATGGGGCTGTTTTTCAGGGTTTGGGCTAGACCCCTTATCTCCAGTGAAGGGTAATCTTAATGCTTCAGCATACATACCAAGTCATTTTGGACAATGCTATGCTTCCAACTTTGTGGCAACAGTTTGGGGAAGGCCCTTTTCTATTCCAACATGACTGTGCCCCAGTACACAAAGCAAGGACTACAAAGACATGGGTTGATGAGTTTGGTGTAGAAGATCTTAACTAGCACACACAGAGACCTGACCTCAACTCAACTGAACACCTTTGGGATTAACTGGAACGGAGATTGTGAGCCAGGCCTTCTCGTCCAACATCAGTGCCTGACCTCATAAATGTTCTACAGAATGAATGGGCACAAATTCCCACAGAAACACTTGTGGAATGCTTTCCAAGAAGAGTGGAAGCTGTTATTGCTGCAAAAGGGGGACGAACTCCATATTAAAGTATATGTATTTGAATACAAGGTCATTACAGTCCCTGTTGGTGTAATGGTCAAGCGTCCGAATACTTTTGTCCATATAGTGTACCTTACATACAGGCTCCCTGTTACCATCTATAATAGTTTGTTATGATTTGGATATAGAATTGTCTGGATATTATATTATACAAAACTCATAAAGGAGATTAAGCTCCCCACATCTATGTCATGATCTGCCTCCGGCTGTAGTACAGCTTCTTCTATGTGGATGCTGCTTTGTCTATTCCTAATCCTGCCTGGGATTAACTTCTCATCATTGGATTTGGATCCTGATCACCTGTGTCTGGCATTTATAATACTGCCTATTCCAGCAAACTGGGCCATTTCATCAATTTTCTCTGCTGCTAGTTTCTCTGAGTAACTTGTGTGATCTGGTTCTGATTCTCTGTCACGGATCAATGCAGGAATACAGCTAAGGAGCCATGAATATGGTGAAAAACACTCAATGTTAATTTGCTGAAAAGAACAAACAGAAGGTGTAATAATGAGCTTTGCAGTAATTAGCAGGTATACGGCTGTTGCAGGTAAACAGGAGGTATGGAGAGATCCCAAGCAGCAAGTTCAGGGAAATGCAGAGGTAAATACCAGGCTCACAGATGATGCAGGTAAGCAGAATGTATGGAGAGATCCCAAGCAGCACATAACCCAGAAGCACAGCAGAAGGAAGTAATAACAATGACCAGCAATGTATGCTGGGAGTGACAGGTATACATAGGGGAACACCCAGGTGTAAAGAATAATAGTTGAACAAGGTTAACTCCTAAAGCACAAGAAACAGGCACAATAGCAACACCTCTGGTGATCAGAGGAACTGCTGCTAACACATAAAAATGAAACACAAATAAAGTCCAAAAGTCCGGGAGGCAGGAGCTGTCAATACAAAGCAGCAAGCTTGTAGGCAGGTCGTTACATTCTTCTCCAGGTATTTCACTTCAGTTTGTCTCATCATATTGCACCATTTCCACTAACCCTGACTTTGGCTTTGCTTAACTTCGTATCTGTTTATCACCTGGTATTGTTGTGGACATTCTGATTTATGACCCTGCATTGCCTGACCTTCCTCCAGTCTGATTCTTCCCTGTATCATTCTTTGCCTTCAGCTAAATCTGATCATTCTGGTGTCTGGTACCAGCAGCTATCCTATTGTGCCTGGTTTCCAGTAACTACTACTTCTCAGCTAAACCTGGAGATCCAGGTATCCTGTACCTTCAGCTATCCTATTGTGCCTGGTATCCAGTAACTCCTGCTTCTCAGCTAAACCTGGAGATCCCGTTATCCTTTACCTTCAGTTATCCTATTGTGCCTGGTATCCAGTAACTCCAGCTTCTCAGCTAAACCTGTAGATCCCGTTATCCTTTACCTGCAGTTCTCTAGTTGTGTCTACTATCCAGTAACTCCAGCTTCTCAGTTAAACCCGGAGATCCCGGTATTCTGTACCTGCAGTTCTCTGTCTGTGCTTGGTATCCAGTAACTCCAGCTCCTCAGCTAAATCTGGTAATCCTGGTATCCTATGTTTGCAGTTCTCTATTTGTGCCTATTATCTAGTGTATCCTACTTCCCCAGCTAAACTTGGTAATCCTAGTATACTGTACCTACAGTTCTCCATTTGTTCCTGGCATTTCTAAAGATTGGTGCTAGCTGCTTCCCATTAACTACATCTAGTTTATACCTGTGTGACCTGTGACACTCTGTTTCATTTATACTATTCTCTGTGCTCTTCTTACTGGGAATCTTGATACAGTATAAGACTGAACTCCAAATTTCAATGAAAAGAACAGGACTTTATTCAACAAAAGCACCACAATATTAGAATAATCTGGAACACTACAGACTACGGATGCCTATATAGTAGGTTTTTTTTTCTAACATTTGTATATCCAGGACTGTAACAGTAATCCGGGTATAAGCAACTTTGGATATAAGGAAATAACTGTTTATTATACTTAGTGTCTATTTAACGAAAAGCAGTGATAGAATAGATTTTCTATCGTTGCATCTCGTAGCGATAGAAAATCACTCCTATTTCTCAGTAAAAGGTTGCTGGGGCAGCTAAGTGATGCTCAGCTAACCAGCGACACTGGCTGGCAGTGGTAAGCAGTGACTTCCCACTGCAATGGCCAGTCGAGGTCCCTTCAGTGCATGTGTGACCCAACATTGGCAGTGCGCACTGCACTGAAAGTCTGGTGTCAGGTTTCTAGTTGCAGATTCAAAATTTTAAAAAGTAGAAAACATATAAAGAATTGTTAAAAAAATGGGAAAACTTAACATTTTAAAAATAAGTTTAAATGGAACAAGTACTTTATTTAATCAATGTGAAAACAAGAATGGAATAGTAATTTTGGACAGGTATGTATGTCTGAGGTTTCTGATCTACATGTTTTAAAAAACCCAAGGAGATTCTTCTATTGTGTGGGAAGGAGCTTCCCAAAAGGGTGTGTTCAGCTTTAGGGAGAGAGCAACTTGGTCCAGGGAGGTATTAGAAACTGGAATCTCAGTAATCCAGAAGAAAAGCAAGGATATATACAGTTGCACTAGTTACCACCCTTTCTCGTTATTAAATAACAATATAAAACTTTATGCAAAAGTCCTGGCAAAAAAATTTAACTAGGTATTACAAACATTGATCCACTATGACATGAAGGCTTCACCCCGGGTAAGATAGGCAATGGACAACACAAGGATGGTCATTGATTTGATTCATATTATAAGCACTATGAAAGTCCCAGCAATTGTACAATCTCTAGATTCCACGAAGGCTTTTGTTAGGATATCATAGCAATTCATGACCCAAAGCCTGCAATATGTTGGTCTGTTTGGAAGCTTTCTTGTATACATCAGACTCTGTCACTATACATAATGGTACAAGGCAAGGTCCTGGTGGTAGAGCCTTTAGTGACAACCATTGGATGTACAGGGTGCGAGATCAGAATGCCTAGAAAGTAACAATGTCCTGCTATCTCTACTGGAACCCAAAATATCCCACCCCAAAATGGACTCCTACAACAAATTGTCAAGATATAAAATTAATTTTTAAGAGTCAGAAGCAAGGCTACTGAACTTACCTTCTCATGAGCGACAGAACATCCCCTCTTACCTTAACTTCAAATGACAGAAAAAAACAGATAAACTATTTGGGGGTGTATGTCACCCACTCCTATGAGTTTTAGTATAAAGAACATTTCCTGGGCCTTATTTCCATCAGAAATCTAACTGACTTTGAAAATCTATTCATCTCTCCATCCTCAATCTATCTGTCGTTCCCCCTCCGACAATATTAATTTTACTTAAGTTCTCTTCACATGTTTCATTATTGTACCTACATAAACACTGTATAATTTGGGATTCTGTTTGAATATACTCTGTATATTTTTATGGTTGAAATTTGTATTCCATAAGTGTAAAATAGAAAGTTTTTTTTAAATAAAAATTAACATAATTGGATTCAACATGGAACCATTCGTTACATAACTTCTTATGGACCCCTTTTTAGAACATAATGGGCCTGATTCATTAAGGAAAGTAAGGCAAAAAAGAGTTAGTTTTCTCCTGGACAAAACCATGTTACAATGCAAGTGGTGCAAAGTAGATTTTTATTTTGCACATAAGTTAAATACTGGCTGTCTTTTCATGTAGCACACAAATACTTGATACCTTATTTGTACACTGAAATTTAAAGTTGATCCAGGACATGCCCTACCCCAACTATAAATCTGACATCATATTTTAATACCTCCCCCTCCAATGCAACATGGTTTTGCCAAAGGGCAAAGTTACTCATTTCTATTGCTTTTCTTTCTCTAATGAATCAGGCCCAATTTTGTTAATTATCACTGTTGCCTGTTGTTCAGCCAAATATGATTTCACTGATCTACAAATGGTTTAAGTCCTAACATCATCATCATCATCATCAACATTTATATAGCGCCAGCAAATTCCATAAAAAAAAATAAAAGAAAGAAAACATCAAAATAAACACCTTGCCTCTCCAGCACTAACTAAACCCATGTCATTTCTGACTACCAAACTAAACAAAAACATAAGACGTTCCAGCACATATAGTTTACTCACAAGAAGTATCAGGCTGTCGATTATCTCTGCAGTCTCTTCCCCAGTCAGAGCAACCACTGAGATTGATCTGACATCCTTTTAAACACACCTTACAGGTATAACCATTAATCAGCCTGCTGCCAGACTGGGAGATCAGAAGACCCACACTTCCACCCAAAGGTCCCCCCTTCTTTAAAAGGGTTAGTCAAGTTTACTGCAATATTTCAATATGGACAATAAATGCATTGTTTACATTTATGAGAATATGGTGTATACCTATTTTATATATAGTTTTACATATATGTTGCAAAGACACATAGTGAGTCACTGTAATGTCAGCATATTCAAGTATAGTCATTATTTTTTATACTTCATCATCATCATCATCATCATTTATTTATATAGCGCCAACATATTCCGTAGCGCTTTACAATTGGGGACAAACGTAATAAACTAATAAACAAACTGGGTAAAACAGACAAAGAGGTGAGAAGGCCCTGCTCGCAAGCTTACAATCTATGGGACAATGGGAGATTGACACATGAGGTTAAGTATACATTTTGCATCTTGGCCCAGCCAGACTGCAAAGGTAGGGTGACTCATAAGCTAAATGATCCTGTCACACAACAATGTTGGTCCGGGGGTAGTTGTCTTGTGTGAAATTGTGTAACAGGCTAAAGGTAGTGAGGTTAAGATGGTGGTTGAGGAATATTATAAGCTTGTCTGAATAGGTAGGTTTTCAGAGAACGCTTGAAAGTTTGTAGAACAGAGGAGAGTCTTATTGTGCGAGGGAGAGAGTTCCATAGAGTGGGTGCAGCCCGAAAAAAGTCCTGTAACCGGGAATGGGAGGATGTAATGAGGGTGGATGAGAGACGCAGATCTTTTGCAGAACGGAGTTGCCGAGTTGGGAGATATTTTGAGACAAGAGAGGAGATGTATGTTGGTGCAGCTTTGTTGATGGCCTTGTAGTTTTTATACTTATATGTAAGCCTTAATTTCAGGTTACAGCACTAAGGGGTAAATTAATTAATTTAAAGCGGCAATGTCAAACTCCGCAGGTTAAGTGTTGAAACACTTAATAAAACATTGCCGCTTTAAATTAAAAAGAATAGAAGTCGCACTGATGTTAAAGGCTCCTGACGGATACCTCAGTAGTCGGACTCACCATCCTGTGGCAATCGGACAGCTGCAACTTTGGTATACAGGTAAGTCTGCTTTTCTTGACATCGTTTTCTTACAGATTCGTCTTTTAATTGGAGGAGTTCTCGGTATCGTTATGGTGGTAATCGTAAAAACAATTACCACCATCTAGTGCTTGGACCACTAGGAGCCAGGTGCAGATTGCTAATACTAACGTCTTTTTCTGGGGAAAAGATTGAAAGAGAAAACACAAACAACTTCTTGTTCAAAAATTATGATTATTATTATTATTATCATTTATTTGTTAGGCGCCACAAGGTTTCCGCAGCGCCGCACATAGTACAAACAGTAGACTATACAGGGTATAAGAGTACAGAACAATAAACAAAAGTACCAATACTTCAGAAACTCCAGGCATGATTAATAAATTATTCACCATTTAACACATTCTTCTGGTATATTTCTATTAATCATACTTAGGCAATCACTTACAGCAGAATATAAGATGTTATTAAAGTTAGACACTACATTTTTTTGATTTATACTACATCTGCTGCATAGGTATAATATGTATGATTGTATGGCATTTACAACTAAAGTATTGTTAAAGCACATAATATCTGAAGGTATCATATTCCTGGGAGTCCTCTGGCTCCAGGTCAACATCATCTGACCAGCAATCTCTACCTTCTCCTCCAAAGGAACCCCAGTCCTAATAATATTATGAAAGATGGCACACAGAGCAATAATGTTGCACGCAAACTGTGCGCATGCAGAAGGGCTTCCCCAGACTGGAGAAGATAACAGAATCATGCCCTTACTGTACTTGGCCTAAGTTACACCGCCCCTTCCCTGTTCCCCTCTTCCAGTCTTAAGTGTCAAAAAAATGCCAGTCAGCAAGGCACATTTGCGCTCTCTTGCTGTCTGATTAAAAGCAAAGGGAAATCATGCAAGATAAGCTACTCAAACTGGCGTATGTCCCACTCTAAAACAGCCCTTAGTTTATCTGCTTTATAACCCTTATCGTAATAGGCTTGTCTTAACTATCTGAGTTTATTGACAGCTTGATAAGACAGGAGAAGTTTGAACTTGTCTATGACAGTTCTTACTCTCTAAGATGTTGGGGTTAGTGGTTTGTTGATGTTGGGTGTCTAGTTTTTGTAGGATCTCTGTTAACTAGATTGTCTCGGTCAGTCTTTCTCTGATCTGGAAGCCTTAGCTAGCTTATATCATGTTATTTTACATTCCACCCCCTCCCTGTCAGTGTGGTTATATTGATTAGCACAGGGTGTCTTCTTGTATTTTGCTTACTTGGAATGGGCTGTTTAGATATCAAGGCTGTAAGGACCTCTTGTGGCAGAAAGTGAAAATAGCAATGACAATTTTATATTATAGGTCTTTTATATGCAGAGAAACTGGCAGGTTTAGACCAGAGAAAGAAAAAGATGCTATATTATGTAGTATATCACACAGCAACTTATAAAGTAAATGCTGCTTTTGTTTATTTTGTTAAAATCAGGGCTTGTGAGATTGTAATCTTCATTAGTGAATTTTACCTCTCCCATAGGACCCAACTTTCAGCGAGACTACTTCATACTTGCCAACTCTCCCGGGAGTACATGAGATCGACCCAAATTTCGGCAAATCTCCTGCAGCCCGCTTCTGGCTTCCAAAAATGACACGATTCGCAGTGAATTGTGTCATTTTGGCCCCGCCCCCGCGACAAATCAGCATTTCCGTTGCGGGGTGGGGCCAAAATGATGCTCCAGCCCTCCAGTCGCGCCTCCCGGAAATATCTTTGTGAAAGTAGGCAAGTATGGACTACTTGTGTTCTGTGGGGTGCTCATTAAAAAGTGATCTCCTGGCTGTTGTAGGTGAGCAAGGGGTTAGTTCCTTGACATCTAGGTAAACTATTTCCTCAGCAATAGCGGCTATGAAAGATAATTTTCAAACCTCATCTCATAGATAAGGATTAAACTCTCGTTCATATTTATTAGAAAACATCCACAGGAACAGCAGTTCCGAATAACTGCTGTCCCTGTGAAGTGAAAAATGTACCTTTTCTACTCCTCTTCACTTCTGAAGAGGATTGCGATCCATGGGGTTCCTCTTCTCACTCCAGCGCACATGCGCCTACTGAAACTTGGGCATGCGCACAAACAACCCTGCACTGTACAGTTGCAGAGATAGCAGTGTGACCGGGAGGGATCACATAATACCTCCCTACACATGCTGTTCAGCTCAGGGGCAGGCTGGTCTGGGGGGCAGGGGGGTATCTTCATGGGCTACCTTAGGCTGGGTCACCTGCATTTTTTTCCATTAAAATAGGCTGCTGAACCGAGTCTTGCCCCCCATGGCTGAAATTTGCCGGCCCTCTCCTGAGCCGAACAGAGCAGAAAACTATCAAATACGCTACATTAACGTGAACAAGTTGTAATTTTCAAAACTTGTTACAGAGCAGTCTCCATACACATCTATGGGAACACTCTGCATTTCAAAGCTAAGTGCAGAGCAGCAGATATCTGCTGCCATGGACTATTCATAAATTTACATTATACTTATATTGGTGTCCATTCGGAATTTAATGTTAAATCAACTTTCATAAATAGGCCCCATAGTGAGAAAGTTCAGGACTGGGTGGGGGAGATAAAGTATAACATGATAACTGTGAGGTGCATACTTGCCTGATTTTAAGTTATCTGAGTAGGTTTGTAGCCTCTTCCATCAGACCGTGTAATAGGAGGCAGCTTTATAGCAACACTCTCTCCCCCTGTCTCCTATTGTCACACTCCGCTCCCCGGGTATCTCCACCCGAGCCTCTAAACACTGACTGTCACTTTAAACTTCTCTTTCTAGTGCAGACTATCAGTCACGGTCTGCACCTGTGATTACTTCACCTTTGTGTTGGTCAGTTCTGCCATTGGTCAGCCTCCCTTTATAAGGTCCCTCCTTTCACCTTCTCATTGCTGGTTCTTCAAGTTATATCTGATTTGATTCTGATGCCTCTTCTGTGATGCATATCCCGTGGAAGCTGTGCTTCATCGCTGCTGTATGGTCGATCTCCGTATACCTGTTCCACTGCCTGTGGTAAACGCTATGATCAACACCTGTTACCTACTCGGCCTACACTGCTGACTATTGCTATCCTGTTCCACAATCCGTGGTAAGCTGTGTTTCATCAATGCTGTGTATGCCTGGACTTTGCTGATCTTTGTATCAATTGTACTACTTGTGATAATTGCTGTGATCATCGCTCGCTATCTATGTTATTGCATTGTGTTCAACTGCTGGCTAGTGTTGCATCTCAGTGGTGAGCTGGGGGTCATCCTCTGTATATCAAGATTCCGAAGATCTGCTCATCTTCAGTGATCTTCATTGAACTGTGTATTGTGTTCCACACTTTAGTGGTACTTGTTGTGACTTTGATCATTACGTATGCAGTCTGTACTATTGCACGTTGCTGACGGTTACTACTCTTGCATATCTTCGTGATCATCATTTGCAATTATTCAATTCTTCATTGAACTCCTGTATTTATGTTTTAGAATAAAATGGTATTCTTCGTTATCACCATTTGATGTCCGAATTGGATCATTCTTCTACTGTGTAACCTGTTCTCTATCTGTCTCACTGGGAGGGCCGCGACCTGCAGGGTGGAAGCCGCGGAAGCTCAAATTCCCTTGCAGGACTCCCTGGTGAACAACTTCCATCTTGTTAGACTCTGCGCCTCCAGGAAAGTTTAGTCAATACCCATTGAGACAGCAGGATCTCACTCAATAATTCGTGAGCTATTCTGACACCTATTATAATGGTCTGCCTCTTACTGCTCACTAGTTTGCACCATGGAACTTGTGGAAGGACCCTGATGTTCCAGGAGATTCAGCAGTGGTTAGGAAAGTCTTGATGGCTGGGCACAATCCTCCCTGATTAAGCTAGTTGCTGATTTCACTAGTTAGTAGCATGGGGTGAGTGGGGGCACTGGCAGCGGGTTGCCTGCGTTTTCTCTGTGTTAGAAGCCGACAGGTTGCAGAACATGTCTAACTATTTTGGTCAAGTTACTGTTATCTCCACACATTGGGGCCATAGTGCAGAGATTGAGGCTGGTGTCTGGTGCAAACTCTGTAGTAAGAATCGACCCATGGAGGAACTGGCAAGCGCTAGGCCTCAACTTGGATTGACTGTTTCAAATAAACTGAACAAATAATAATGAGATGGTTATAGGTGCACAAAGACACATTTTTACAGGGAGAAGGGGTAAATTAACTTGATGACAGTAGATTATACAAAACACTTGCAATGTACGTCTGCTCCAGTGTCCGTTCAGGCTATGTACCTCTCCCAATTATGTTCATATTGTTTGCAGATGGTATAACAGAAGGTGTGCGAGGCATGATATGCATTTTGTTGGTGGCACAATTGAATTGACATTCCAGGTAGGGTAGACAACTTGTATGCACACTGTCTCTAAGTTCACAAAAACTTGATTGCTCTGTAGGGACAGTTCAAAGAGAAGCTCTGAAGACAATGCATGCAACTTTTTCTTTATGGCTTTGGTGTGACAGGTGAGGTATGTTTCTGTTTTACTTCAACCTGTCACTGTGGTAGTGATCAAGTTTGCATATTTTTCCAGCTGGAGAAGCGCAGTGTTCAAATACCCCAAATTGATTTGTCTGGAACTTTTTGTTAAAATGCTTTCTGAGGTATAGATTGGATTTTCTTATCAGTCAAAACTCAAGAGGTACCTCCACATTAGCACAAAAGAATATGTAATAATGACGTTAAAAACTTTCTCATGTTTACATAAAAAAAGGAAGATGACACAGAACTGCAGTGCTCTTTCTGTTTATACTACTGCTGTTTCTTTCCCTGTTTAAGTGCGGATCCATGGTGGAATTATGAATCCCCTTTACAGACGAGGCACAGTAGGCAGGAAAGCTTTTGGAGTAAGCGACTAATACATACGGTGCTATTACTGATTGGCTGAAGGTCACTTCCCCTTTTGAACTAATGTGGCTCTTGGTCCTTTTGTGTGGGGGCTCCCTTGACCTGCTTTGTGTGGGCATGTCATTGTAAGTCCAGAAGGGGAGTAATCACTCTGACGCCAGATTTAGCACCAGCCAAATCATAAAGGTGTTTATCCTGGGACCATTGGTTAGTGCCGAATGGCCAGACATTGTTTTGGTTCGGGTATTAGTTGGTAGCTGACCTGCAAAGGCTTTCGTCACCACCATAATTTATGTGAATCAAACTGTGAGCTTTTTGCCAAAACTTAAATTTGTGTCAATGTCTTTATTTATTGATGTGTGTATTAAGGTTGACAGGTAGAATCATTTGTGCAATGAAGAGAGGTATCAACCCTATGCAGCTTATGGATATTTTTCAGGGCAGAGCTGTGCTGCCCTGAACTCCTACGGCCCTCACTATCTTCTAAGTCAGGATATGCTGCAGGGGGGTCTATGTTGGGGTGACTAGAGTCAGTCAAAGGGAGGTCACTGTGGTCAGCTACACTCACCGCTGGAGCTGGCATAGTGCTAGGGACCGGAGCATTATCGAGCACCCCCACAAGATCAGGTTGGCAAGAGACAACGTCCTCTGCATTGCTAGAGGACATAGTCTTTTCAGAGGCAAAGGGCTGGCTGTTTCCTGAAGAAATAGCAGATGTGGTCTTTTCCTCTGGGCTGGCTGAAGCTGTGGTTGTAGGTGATGGTTGTTGTCTAGCAGCTGTGGTCTTTTTCTCTGGGCTGGGTTGTGCAGGTGTAGATCCTGAAGACTGTAGTTTAGTAGCTTGTCTCCGGATAAGAGAGTTGAGAAATGCGGTCCCAATTCCACCCTCAACATTGTTGCCTAAGATCATGTCAGTTGGGAGGCCATCCATAACCACAACATCTCACAACTCCTGGCCATCTCCCCAGTTCAGATACACCCTTGCGACAGGCACGGTGGTTTAGTGGTTAGCACTTCTGCCTCACAGCACTGGGGTCATGAGTTCCATTCCCGACCATGACCTTATCTGTGTGGAGTTTGTATGTTCTTCCCGTGTTTGTGTGGGTTTCCTCCCACACTCCAAAAACATACTAGTAGGTTAATTGGCTACTATCAAATTGACCTTAGTGTGTGTGTGTGTCTGTGTGTGTATGTTAGGGAATTTAGACTGTAAGCTCCAATAGGGAAGGGACTGATGTGAAAGAGTTCTCTGTACAGCGCTGCTGAATTAGTGGCGCTATATAGATGATGATAGCAACCAATCAGATTCTAGCTTTCATTTATTTAGTGTATTCTACAAAATGACAGCTAGAATCTGATTAGTTGCTATACATAACATCTCCACTTTTTCAAACCCACCGTTTAGTACATCTAGCCCTAGGTCTACTTGTCATCGCTTACTAACCAATGCATTGCCACTTTGAATTGTTCGCACCAGGGAGCTGTATATCACATTATGAGAGAGCAGCATAAAATGTTAATCCAGCCAAGCAGTAGTTTAACCTATCGCTGACTAATCAAGCTTGTCCAAACCCAATCACAACAGAACCTTCTGAATGCATGCACTGTCTTCACCATGGGATATCTGAATAAAAAGGAATAGGACAAGACAGGACATGCACTCTGGGTGGGAGTAGAAAACACAATTATAGGTAACAAAAATAACTCTTCCTACTAATTGTGGAAACATTTAGAAAAATGTATTAAATGTGGTTTATTTCAAAACAGATATAGCAGTTTAAACATTAAAAAGTAGTTTTCTACAGTGGATCTTAATTAACATTGTATTGTGGCAACATTTTAAAATTTTGCATGTTTCATAAGTATTTTGCCTGCGGTCCAATTAGTGCTATCTAAATTGACCCTATTCTCTCTGCGTGTGTGTGTGTGTGTGTGTGTGTGTGTGTGTGTGTGTGTGTGTGTGTGTGTATGTTAGGGAATTTAGTCTGTAGGCTTCAATGGGGCAGGGACTGATGTGAATGAGTTCTCTGTACAGCACTGCAGAATTAGTGGCGCTATATATAATATATATATATATATATATATATATATATATATATATATATATCTGATGATAATGATGATGTCTTACAGCTCTTTAGTTGTTTTGTCATGGACACGAGACTCGTCTATATCCCTGTACATATGTGTTCAATAAAAAAAGGATAATGTAGACTTGTGTCACATCACTTAAGAGTATATTTACTACACTGCAGGTTTGAAAAAGTGGAGATGTTGCCTATAGCAACCAAGCAGATTCTAGCTGTCATTTTGTAGAATGTACTAAATAAATAACTAGAATCTGATTGGTTGATGTAGACAACATCTTCCCTTTTTTCAAACCTGCGATTTAATAAATTTACCCCCTAATTTGAAAATGTATTCTATGATGACATGCAGTATAACTGAATCAGTAAATACAAAACACACATACTTTAGATGAGGATAGCCTCATATAACCAAATAAAAAGATTTTACACCTTCTGATAATTTATTGGCTTGCAACTTTTAATAAAAATATTGTATTTTCTTTCTGCTCAAAGCTGAATACAACTGTATCAAATGCAGAGCACACAGGAAGCAAAAGAAAAGTTGAAGGAATATATTCTGCAAATCTTGTAGAACATACACAAGTTAGTAAATGAGATGGAGACCTCTTTAACCAGTTTATGACCACCAATTTCAAATTAATACTGAGTGATAATGGTGGCCACATGCTCCATTAACAGACCTGGGCTGTCAGTGACAGCTAAGCCATCCAGCTAATGGATGAGAACCACTTGAACGAGTATTGTGTTTAAAATTGGGAGGTGCCAGAGTACTTGTGACATTACTATGTTACCATTGTGATTGCTTAAGAAGTAGGAGGGCACTTTATAAAAGTTTTGTGTTAATACAGATTGGTTCTCTCCTGACACTAACACTATTAGCTATAGTGTATTGCAGTTCTAACTGTTGCTTACTCTAAAATTCATATGTTTGTCCCTGGAACTTTTTACGATGAGTTCTTGTATAAAGTTCATATATTTGGTATACTCAAAGAACAAGCTTATTACATCTTCGAATACAAATTTGTTGTAGCGTAAAAGTAACTTCAGCAAGAATCATGGAACAAGGAATTATTTCTCCTATTGTTGCCTATTTTTCCCTAAACAATGACCACAAATTTGTAATAATAATAATTATATATTTATTCCACTATGATACCAAAATGAACCCCCTGTTTCAAAATTGGACCAGTCATGAACTGGTTAATATTATCGATTTATGATAAAACAATGACAGGAAAAACAAAACAAATCAGAGTGCAATTGTTTTTTTATTTTTTATTATTATTTTCAGTGCATTTGGTTGTCTTTTTGGTGAGGGCGTATTTTTTTTTTTTTAATAAGCTAGCTGTAATCCACATTCACTGCTATCAGCAGATAAGTGAACTGTAAGAATACAGCCATTTAAGCAACGTTAAAAAAAACTCTGATAGAAAAGCAGAAGCATAGGCATAATTTGAAGAGCTATGGAGGCTAAATATACCGTTGATAGACACTTCATTTGTTCATTTTTTATTAAGAAATAGCAACAGGATGCAGCCATTTATTTGGCATACACTTCCTTCTCAGTCAGTAAATGGCATCACGTGTTTTGCTATGGATGGGAGCAAAATACTTGTGTGTAATGTTTAATTAATTTTATGTGCTAAAGCTCTACTGGAAGCAATTTCAACAATCTTGCCTCCACATAAATACACAGAGCAATTCTGATGGTATTAATGAAGTATTCAATCTCGTAACAAATTACACCTACAAAACTTTCTTTAGCTGTGCTGCTTTTAGAAACCCGTATGATCGTAAAAAGGAAAACCATTAATAATAAATTACATAGAACTATTCCCAGAACTACCTGTATTATAATGCACTTTACTAGGGGTCAAATTCACTACCATATAAAGTGGAGAAAGCAAATAGAAAACATCCGTTCCGTTAGCAACATTCACTAAACAGTGTTAAAGAACAAAAATAGATTTTATTTATTTGGTCACAGGCTTTTAAAGAGGTGTTGTGTTGGCTACCAAAACTTTGACCTATAATTAAACATTAATATACTGTTCAATAACAGACTAAAATATATACGTTTGATTTTAGATCCTATACAAAATCCAATGCCCAAGCCTACCTGACCATACCTGGTGAGAGGAGGACAGGGACAAAATGTACTGTAATTATGATTATTTATATCTGTCAACTGTGTGGATGTGGTAGCAGTATTCACTCCTACTGTGTGTCACCTCTGCGAATGCACTACAGCCTGCCGACTGGAGACATAGACCCCAGATGTACAATGATAATAGGGTCATATTGTACAGTTTAATATGTGTAAAAGCATGTGAGCAATTGCAGATCACAGGCCTGCAAAATACTGACTCATATGTACTATTGGCACAGGTGAAAGAAGTGAATGAAAGAGATGGGGGTTTAGGGAATCAGTCATGTATAATTATGTTTACTGTGACAACTGCATGTCATCCTCACCATATATTCTATTAGGTTTTTGTGGATAGAAAAATAGAAGTACCTTTTTCCATTAGAGAAGGAAAATCTATGCCAGGCCTGTCCAACCTGCGGCCCTCCAGGTGTTGCGAAACTACAAGCCCCAGCATGCTTTGCCAGTAGACAACCTGTTGATAGTTGGAAGGGCATGCTGGGACTTGTAGTTTCACAACATCTGGAGGGCCGCAGGTTGGACAGGCCTGATCTATGCAAAGCACAAATTGCAAACTTAAAATGATGTATAGAGATGCTGGACAGGTCTGACTGACATCATTAACAAAGAACATTTGTAAGTGGAACATGATATGTGTACATTATTTTGAGGTGCAAGGAAATACAGATGAGCTGAACTGAAAAGCAGATAAAAGTAAATATCAGAATTTTCTTTTCTTTTATATAAAGAACATAAGTATTATTACTTCAGACAAAACTACCATGTATATTCCTTCAGAAAAATATATTTTATAAAACGTACTTGCTGTGCAGTTTAGTGGGTATTAAAACCTAGCATGGTAGAGCTAAGTAATTAATCGCTTAATTTGCTCTCTCATATTAATTAGATGTGAAACCATCCAGAGGTTAAGTTTAGTTAAATGTATATTGTATAAGATTTACTTTTTTAAGAACCTTCTAACGTGTAAAAAAGTACTGTTCTAGCTTCAATGAACTCGTATGACCTTTAAAAATATATTACTTTGAACACTTATTTCAAACACCACTCCAATAAACCCCCTATTTTAAAATGAGAGAAGTTAGCTTGTTTATACATAGTATTCTGCGCCATTTAAAGTCACCCATTTTTCGTTAAAATGATAAGCAGTCTTTAGTTTGATGCTCAGGACAAGTTTTAATTATGTTATTGTTGCAGAATTTTCTGAAAGCAGCTGTGCAAGGAATTCCTTTGCATCTAGGATCCCAGAAGAAACATCATGGTCATCCTTTGTCACATGTGTCCCAATTAAAAACAGCCTCCTATTTTCGCAAATCTCCGACAGTGCAAGGGCATCGTGGATGTCAGTGATGTGATATGCATTTTTTAGGTCCTGTTGGGAAAGCAGAGTGGTGATTATTTCCACACACAACACTGAGGGTGCGATACACTAAAATGGTGAAAAAATTTGAAGACATAAAATTTGCTCCTAATGTGGATCATTCATATATATCAAAGGTTTACAACGTCTTAAACAGCAAGTTTGTGAACAAGACATTAGACATTATAAAGGAGTTTCTCTTTTTTCCTATTAGTTACAATCTTTTCCACACTACTCACAAATGCCACCAACTGATGGAACAGAATTAACCTTCTAAAACTCACACAAAACATAAAAAGGTGAATTGTAGGAAGAGTGACACTGTTAATAAAATATATTTGTTTAATGGCTCTTTAAAGAATAAAGGACCAAAGAGTGGTACCAAATGACCAGAGTCTACTGGCCCTCTCCCCATCGCATAATACACTAAATATCATTGGCTTTTCAACTAGATTGCTGAACAGGGAGCTTCAAGTCAATATCAGGAACAAAAAGCAGCAGCCAAAGGAGGGCTTAAAGATTGTGGGCTGGAGAGTTTATGATCAGAATGACCAGACCATAAAGCTTTGCCAATAGATATCATAGCCACTCACAGTGTTCCCCATGTTCTGCTCAATCAGCTGTACAAGGCTGCACAGCTTACTATCTTCACTGCTCATGTCTCTTATTGTAAATAAGCCATAATAGGATAGAGAGTGGATCAAGGCAATGCTGCTGCAAGAAGATTCCTCAGATAGGCTCCTGCACTGATGATAAAATAGGAGCTGCTTGGTTAGTAAGGTGTGCAACTGCTATGATAGATATTATGTACGGGGTCCTGCTGCTCTGCTCCCTCGCATCCCGATATCCCTCTTCCCCTCTGGTCTTTAGACTGAAAAAGTGGTAGACAGCAAAGACTATCAGCTTTACGAGCTTGCACAGCTAATGAGCCAAAGATGGGGCAGCTGTGAGTGGCAAAATGGTTTCATTGCACAGCTATATCAGTAACAAGGACATTTCTAGAAGGAGGTAAATAAAATATAAATAATAAAAAATGTATTTACTGATCCTTTAAATCTATCTCCAGGATCATTATTTGACGATACCTGTTTATTAGCAAGGACTAGAAGTGGAAGGACAGAGTCTTGCTGAATCAGCTGATGAAGATGTCGTTTAGCGAGTGGAAGGCGACTGTGATCCGCAGAGTCCACAACAAAAATCACAGCAAGTGCTCTAGCAAGGTACATTTTCCAATAGGGGCGTAACTGCTCACTTCCTCCAACTGTAGGTGAAAAAGAAACATGATTCAGTTTAGTAAAATTACTCCTCTTAAAACTGTAAAGGGTATTTCTATAGAAAGTTTGGCATAAAATTTCCATATACCGTATATACTCGGGTATAAGTCGACCCGAATATAAGCCGAGGCACCTAATTTTACCACAAAAAACTCCGAAAACTTAATGACTCAAGTATAAGCCTAGGGTGGGAAATGCAGCAGCTACTGGTAATTTTCAAAAATGTAAAAAACAACTTCTCAGCTGACCCACCGCCACTGTGTTTGCAGGAGAGACTGTTATACTCAGATCCTCCTGGTGTATGTATTTTGGTGTTGACTAAAATCAATTGAGATTGTCGGATATGAGCATGTTGTACTTATTCCTTTGCACCCATCTCTTGTCCTTCCTTTCCCCTTTTTCATATTCTGTTCCCCTCCATTCATGATAAAATCAATAAACACTAATAAGTAAAATAAAAAAAGAAAGAGGTGGTGATAAAGGGTTGGCCTTTTACTTACCTCCGCAGTGGAACGCTTGTGCGTTCCACTGACAGGAAGTTCGGCATTTGGAACGCAAGTTTGCGATCCAAATGCCGAACTTCCTGTCAATGGAACGCAGAAGCTAAGAGCTGAGGGACCGGACAACAGGTAAGTTCACTCGTGTATAAGCCGAGGGGGGGCCTTTTCAGCATAAAAAAATGTGCTGAAAAAGTCGGCTTATACACGAGTATATACGGTATGTGGTGTTCATTGTCATCGTGCGTGTTAATTTGTTCGTTACGATCTTGTTTTTTTCCCCTCCGCCAGATGATCAGACATGACTATGCATGAGACCTAACTGCAGGAGTGTGAGGGTTATGGAAAGCATCGGGAACACCTACATATGCGCAAACACAATCACTGATTATGTGTTATATATTTGAGCAGTTGAGTAATACCGCTATTATAGAAGGTGGGAGTGTAGCTTTTAAGCATGCATCATTTTTTTTTAGCTGTATCATGTCATGTGAAAACAGGGGAGGAATTTACAGTGCAGATAGAGCTCAGAGGGGCGTACCCAAGCCTCTCTGCTCCATACATCATGTGCCACGTGACTGTGGATGGCATGGTAGCCACAGCACAACATGGAATCACTGCATATTAATGAATCATAGATGCCTGAAGAAACAAACCAATTATTAATGGTAATTACCAAGCTTCTTCTTATAGCCTGCCACAGCGATTTATGCAAAAAATAAATAAGTAAATATTGATATTTCTGGATTGTTATCAATTATTAATCTTATTCCTTCAGGCTTTTTTGCATTTTTTTTTGTTTTCTGCTGTATTTTGTCAGCTTTCACAATATGTCCTACAATGTCTGCTCTCGGCACCTTCTCATCCTCTTATTTTCTCACCTCCTATATCAATGAGGAAAGATCTGCATCTTACAATGTGTCTTTTGAAGTGAAACTCCACATGACCCTTATAACGTCTTCTTATTTATAGAATATGAGGTCATGGAGAGACCCCTGGACCTCTTCTATTAACTCAACCAATATTTTGTTGCCTCAAATTAATATTTTCAAAACATTGAAATAAACAAGTTCACACATTTACATAATGGAGGTATTTCTGACACTTAGCTTAGTCTATTAACATGTCAAATGAAATTTACGAACATACTTTTTTTGACAGTAAAAGTCAAAAGCTTCTACATTTTCTTAATGCCTTCACAATTTTTTTGGTAAATCATGCAATCATCTTTTGTGAATACAGCTTCCTATTTTTAGATACTTTTCAGATGGCTAAAAAAGCAGATAGGATTGGAAAAAAAGGTGTCCTTTTTATGAAACTACACAAGTTAATGTACACCTTTAAAACACCTGCAAAAAAAAAAACTAAGGCTCAAACGAACAGTGATTGGTTGAGATTATACATTTAGAAGTCAAACACACACTTTTTTTTTTAAACCAGCTGGCTAAGTTTTCCTCAAAACACTAAACATTGGATTTAAAAGAACAATAAGAAGGAAAAACAGACAAGATGATTTCAGTCCAAAAGAGAGACAGTTGGAAGTTATTCTTTAAATGATTCAGTGTCAAACAGGATATGTGAAATCTAAAAATAATGAATGAAACAGTAGTCTTCCATTACTTGTTTATTTATAAAATGGTCTTCAATTCATATAAAAAATAATAACTGTTAAAAATAAAACAAAAAAACAAAAAACAAGCATTAAGTTGAATGGCCACCAATATGCCGATTTACAATTATTTTAAACTTACTTTCCAAAAACTCCGTTTTAGAATTTCCATTGTTGATACATATTGCATTAACTCCTTCTGTAGCTGTAGGTGTTGTAGTGAGCTTCCCTTTGTTGGCCGCGATGGAATTCAGGATGCTAGTCTTTCCGGATCCATCAAGTCCTAATACCAAAACTTGTGATGCTTTTCCCTATGAAAGAATTAAAGAAGAATATCATGGACACAAAGTGCCTGATTCATTAAGGGACACAAGAGGAACTTATTGTCCATCGTTTTTTGATTTTCAAAAAAAAAGCATATAAATCAGGCACATACACGTCTGTTTTCAACTAGTCAGAACAAACGTATCTTCTTGACTACAGGTCTAGGTACGTTCTGCATATAAGAACCTAGCTGTATTGAGACAGACTGCAGGATATGTACAATACATATGTGTAATATAATGCACAGAAAAAAAAAGTATTCACCTGTTAATAATATACCCATTAACTAAAAATCATTTAAAAAAAGTTCTAGCATGCATACGTGACCATATCACTATCACTTGGCACTTACACCTGACCTGTAGCTGGTGCAAGCGGTATGAATAAAAAACACGTACCTGAAAGATGCACAAAGCTTGAATCTGACGCTGCTGTGTGCACCCACCCTTACTGTACATTGACTACATACATACGCCCATTTCCCTCCACGTTACGCCCGTGAAATCGTAGGCTGTCGGAAGTGTCCTTTGCGCTCCAAGATTATTATCTTTTATTTATGAGGCACCAAAAAGGGTCCGCAGCGCCGTACATAGAGCATGCGATAACAGTACATGGTAACAATACATGGCATACAGGGTAGTACAAAAGCAAAGTGCAATAAGTATAACAAGTACCAACTTAGCAGAGAAAGGTGCACAGGGCAAAAAGGGAAAAGTGACTTCCAGTGTACAGAGGAGAAGGGAAGGAGGGAGGTGGGGAGTGAATAAGTGGTTGTGCCTGTGCCCTGTGACCAGTAGAGTGGGTACCACTTGCAGGATCAGGACAGAGATGGAGAAGAGGAGGCACTGAAGAAGAGGAAAGATGGGGGCAGGAGTCAAGTGACGAAATGGAGAGAAGAGACGGAGGGCTAAAGGCAAAGGTAAACAGCAGGAGGAGGACACGAGGAAAGGGGACCCTGCTTAAGTGAGCTTACAATCTAAAGGTGACGGGAGACTGACAGGAGACAGAGTGGCAAGATGGGGTGAGGGATGAGAACACTTGGGAAAGAAGCACAGAAGTAAGAGGAAGGGGGTGAGATATAGAAAGGTAGAGAAGAAGGTTGGAGGAGGGCAGAGTTAGGCGGAGGAATGGTAGGCTAACCTGAACAGATGGGTTTTGAGGGAGCGTTTGACAGGCTAGGTGAAAGTCTGATAGAACAGGGGAGATCGTTCCAGAGAAGGGGGGAAACATGGGAGAAGTCTTGAATGCGGGAATGAGGTGGTGACCAGATGGGAGGTGAGGCAGCGGTCGTTGGAAGACTGCAATGGGTGAGAAGGAGTATGAGTGGAGATGAGGTTGGAGAGATATGGAGCAGTGGAGAAGAGTGGGTTATGATGATTACATACACTTGTACTCACTAGCAAATTAGTTTGACCATGCGCAGTGAAATTTAACGCAAATACGGCCTGTATCGGCATTTACATTCCTTAATGAATCAGGCCCAAAGTGTCCTATTCAACAGAAAATCAGAAGTGTCTGTGTCATCTCTACATTTGTTCCACATATTTTTGTACTTACAAATATTTTATGTCCATCGTTACTGGAATCCACTTTAATAAATGTGTACAAGCAACATTAATGTACCCATCATGAGAACACAGCTTGATATACAGAGTGTCAGGATCTGCCTCCGCTTGTACTGCAGCATCACCTAAGGATACTGCTTTGTCTCTGCAGCTCCTGTCTCTTGTTGGACTTGATGGGCCCGATTCATTAAGGAAAGTTAAGTAAAAAAAATTGAGTAAGTAGTCTCCTGGACAAAACCATGTTACAATGCAAGGGGTGCAAATTAGTTTTCTATTTTGCACATAAGCTAAATACTGTCAGTTTTTTCATGTAGCACACAAATACTTGATAGCTTACTTGTACACGGAAATTTAAAGTTGATATTTGTGTGTTACATGAAAAAACAGACAGTATTTAACTTATGTGCAAAATAGAAAACTAATTTGCACCCCTTGCATTGTAAAATGGTTTTGTAAATATGCTTTAAATAAGGTACTGTGCAACATGCTTTGTCATGCCCTTCTACCCTCCCATTGTTTTACTTGGCAAAATAGGTGGTTGGTAAAGACCATTGGGTATACTTACTAAAATGCTGGTTTGAAAAAGTGGAGATGTTGCTTGTAGCAACCAGATTCTAGGTGTCATTTTGTAGACTGTACTAAATAACTAGAATCTGATTGGTTGCTATAGGCAACATCTCCACATTTTCAAACCCGCAGTTTAGCAAATCTAGCCCCAAGTGACCAAAGACAAAATTTAAAGGGGAAAAAGGGTAAAAGTGAATATATGACCATCTATACTGATCTCTGATCTGTGTTGCCTGGCAAAGTCACACTGTGGGGGACGACAAAGCAGTGACCAAAAAAATATACTACTACACAAAGCAGTATCATAGTTAGTTGTGTAGTAAGATTTGCCAGTAGTGTGCCAGGCTTGAGATTCAGTATCATGTAAAGTATGAACTCTGATTGTATTCTAATCTTCAAATATCTATTATATAATACCCTACTTACGCATAATTCATCCTCAGAGTGAATCCTGCTAAGGTACTTTAGAGAGGTAGGACGTCACTGGCCTGTAGCTTTTGCAGCGCATCAACTTGCAGCTACACCTGACTAAACCGGATACTATGAAAACACTGGAGATTTGAATATGACTTTCAATGTTTTGCTAGTTTACAAAACAGCTGCAGAAGTTAGTATAAATAAGTTGCGATATATTGAAATAAATGGTAACCACACCTATATTTATCAAATATGAAAACAATCCACATAATTTCAGATGGTGTAAATATGATCAATAAAACACTATCACACTTCTAAGTTGTCCTTTCATTATATGCTTGTGTTGTACTTTTAAGATGTTTTCTGTGTCCATGCCATGAATTTGTGACTAATGCCCAATTCATTAGTTGCTATAAATGCCAGTCTTTGCCACAAATTACATTGCAATGAAAAAAGTATGAAAGGGAAATAAAATATAGAAGTTCAAATAAAAACATTTATAGTAAACCTGTGGTATCAAATGGCAAGACCAGGGCTAGGGAAAGAGTAACCATTTCTCTCAGCTTGACAGATTTTAGGGACAAAAATGCACCAATGCAATTAGGTAAGAGTTCATACACAGCCCCTAATGTTGTACAAACAAAACTAGACCCTGCTGCTCAGTGGTTCATTTTAGCTTAGTGGGCCAGAAAATCAGACCTGACCTGGCCAAAGGCTTTGGGCTTTTTGTCCTTTATAGAATCAGAATTAGGGCATGTTAAATATCTTAATCCAGATATCACATTCAGATATACATTAAAACATTGTAGAGAGCTTTCTGCACCCATTAATAATGAATACATTGTAACACGTCCCTGTCTCTTGTATAAGAAAGCTATTCATAACTTTAATAAAATCGCATACAAAATAAGTTAAGTCCTTGCCAAAATTAAAATGGATATTTCACTGAAACATCACTTTAATTGTTTAAATGAATATATACATTTTATAAGAACATTCATGATGAATAAAACATAAACTCACTTTGCATCAACTTTAAAATAGATATATCCAGCTCCGTTATGATCCATAAACAATTATACAGCCACACCCAAACTGACCAATATAAAAACTGAACCCATTTCTGGTGTCAAGCCTATAAAAAACAGGCATTGTTCTGGGGGTTAGTGTATTCAAGATGTAAATATGCAAAGTATAGACAAGTATCCAAAGCAGAGACAATAGTGTATGAAAGAAAACCACAATATCATACCTAATGTCCAAATATTGAGCATTAATGGTGGTCAGAATACAAAGCAGATTGCCATTCTGGTGTCTACTACACCTAGTGTATCAGATGAGAAGTAAAGAAAAGGCAGGCATAACTAGTGACCGTATCAAAAGCGGAGATATATTTGGTGGAAAGTATAGATAGCTGAGAAATATCTGGTGCCAAATATAATGTGTGAGCCATATCTAGTGAAAAGTAGAATATCTTAAGCAAAGTCTAATACCAGTATAGAAATCAGAGCCTTATCAGGTGTCAAGAATTATCTGATGAGCCATATCTAGTGCCAATAGTGATATTCTCAGCCATAACTGGTGTCCAGTACAGAAAACAGAACCATATATGGTTAGAATGACCTACAGATAATCAAGCCAATTATGGTGCAAATTAAAATGCAGCAACTAGGAGTGCAGGCACTTTAAAACTTGAATTGTACGCACCTCCTACTGCATACTTCAGTTACTTTTTAACCAAGCCCCACAGGACAGAGTAGGAAAAACACATAAACAAGAGAGGAGAAAACAACCATGTTCTCCCAAAATAATGAAACCGAAGTGGAGAAATAGAGCACACAGGGTGGGTGTCCAGTGTCCCCCAATGGATTAATCCAATTAAATTGGGGAACACTGGAGACATCTCAAAGCTGCCTTTATGGGCGAGCACACTCAGTAGACGTGGTCTGAAGCACCTACCTTAAAAACTGCCATCCACAGATGCAAATTCATTAAACCTACAGAACTGGGCAAATGTGTGAACTGAGGACCAGGTAGCAGGCAGACACAGCTGCTGAGCCAGGAGGTACTCACCGATCTGGTGGAGTGTGCCCTGAGATTTTCTAGAACATAGGAGATTCCGCAATGCTTATATCCAGAGACTGAAAAGAGCCCTCTTCGTCTGGAAACCTACCCTGTTTGAAGGCCAGAATTATTATGTCTTGGTTAAAGTTAAATCTGGAGACCACCTTAGGCTGATAGGCTTTGTCCAAAGAACTGCCCTATCCTCATGGAATATAAGAGAAGACCTGCAGGACAAAGCTACCAGCTCTGGAACCCTTCTAGCATTCTAAATAGCTAAACGGAGAAATTGTTTTCCAAGTCAAAAGGTTTAACTCTACTGAATCCAAGGGTTCAAAGAGTCAATGTTGAAAAGCATCCAGCAACAAATGGAGGTTCCGTGGAGCCACAGGAAAAATGTATGGAGATTGTACATGTAGTACACCCTGCAAAAACATTTGAACATCTGGCAACAGAGTCATTTTTCTTTGAAAGAAGACAGAGAGAACTCTCAGGAAGCGAAGGTGCAACCCAGCATCCAGCCTGTCTTGTAAGAACATAAGAAATCTAGGTAACCAGTAAGACTAGGTATGAAAACCCTTACTCTAACAACAAGAAATATGTCCTCCACACACTCTGGTAATTCTTGGCCATAACCGGTTTCCCTGCCATAAAAATAGTCAGGCAAACCTTTAGCTCTTAGATATCAGGGTTCCAGCAGCCATGCAGCAAAAGAGAGCTGGATAGGTGGCTCCAAGAACCCCCCCCCAAAAAAATACTGAAGTTCTGACAGGCGCAGTGTATAGAGAAGGAGGACCTATAGTCAAATTCTACTTTCAAAGTTGAGTTTAAAGTGCCCGCTATAACCCAATGTCTCCAGTGCCCCCCCCAAATCACAAGCCTGAGCAAACAACAATATACACTCAAACCCTGCTGTCTGCAAGGACTCTGAAGCAGGGATGCCAACCACTGTGCTGCCCATAAGCAGCCAGTAATAGGCTAAGCGTAGCTCCCAAATCAGACAGAAAGAAGTGGTGAGGTCGGGTGCTAGGTGCCCATGCACTCAAAGCGCAGTGGAAACTTTATTATCCTTTGTCAAGACCAAGAAGATATTAGCTTTTTGAAGTCTAGTTTGGTCAAACTATATGATGTTACATACAATATGCACTCTACTTGTAGCATTTTATTCAACAATCACTTCAGAGTCATTTATGGCAGCAAAACATGTCTCTGTCACTTGGTACACAGTGAGCGCACAGTTTGACAAAGCACTGAAAGATCCAATTAAATCTGTATGAGGCACAACTTTTTTTTTTCAGGTTAATCACATACTACATGTTCAGTACTTTATCCAATAATACAGCTTCCATGAAATAAAGTGTATAGCAATGATCCTCAGAGTGGCATCATGCAAGCTACAACACTCTAAAATGTTGTCTTGGCTACAACAATAATTAATTGGAGATTATTGGTCATTGTAGAGTATTAACTCAAGCACAGCCTAAGCAATGATACAGCCCTCCAGTTATTATCAGTAAAAGGCTACTCTTCAATATTTGCACATACCAATATACAAAAAACAGTGCCAAGACAGACACTAAACTACTGAAAACAAAAATATATAAACAGAATTAGCAGTACTAATACCGGGGAAACTGATTTTGAAATAAAACCATTACCTTCTTTATTCTTTTCTCCATGGTTCATGTGCCACACATTCATCTACAAAAGCGCGGATTGCCTCTGGTAAATATTTATGATCGGAATGATGCTTAAGCAGAAATAGGTAGAGAACAAATGTGACCATGAATTTAATTGGAGCTGCTATTAATAAGATTTGGCTAATGCAGTTAAATCTAATCCAGCTTTGACCTAAAAGCAGCACACCTTTACGTACCTTGATGTAAACTGTACGTCACATGTCAGCAAGAGAAACACAGAAACAAATTATGATTGGTGAAATGACTTAATAAGATTTTATTTTCCCAAAGATGCTGAACGAATAAATAATATATATATAATATATATATCTGCTTACAAACTCAAGACATTACAATATTATAGAATTCTATACAAGTCACTTGGAAATATAGATCTGCAAGTTCACCCCACTTTTAGAATCAGCAATATTAGGTCAGGCAACACTAAATCAAAGCAAAGAATGCACAAAACGTAATCAAATTACTGATAAAGGGTTAGAATTTGGAAAGCAGGAGGGGGCAGGTTTATTAACTTCTGCCAACATTATACCAGTCTATTTTATATGTACTCTAATAGCAAACAATAAAATACATATGCATGTATGGAAAAATAACAGAGGTGATATTTAATAATTACCTATAAAGGAGTTTATTTTTATATAATTGAAACACAATTAAGGGATACTTTGATTAACAGGTTACAGCAAGAAGGAGTAGACATATAAATATTTGATAAATATTGTTCCAGAGTAATTAAAAGTAATTAAAATGGGAAAAACCTTTTAGTTTAACCCCATCTATATAGACAAAGTTCCCTGAATTATCACCATCCTAGCTGCTTGAATTCAGTCTGCCACACCTGACAGTGCTTTCCTCTGTACGTTGTCAGACACAATAGAATGGGAATTGAAAACAGTTGATTGGTGAGCCAACTTCTATACCATTTACATATACGAATGAATGGCTTCCATCTGATTATGTGTTCTTTTCAATACTGCATATGTCATTGGCTTCCCTGCGGACAGCACAAACAGCAATTGGTGTCTATGGTATTCTACTCTATTCCACAGAGAAACAGCTGCAAAATTGTGTGCTACTGTTTTGGTCTTCCACTTGCTGCCAATGTGCTTTAGTTAAATCAGTTATATAAGTTGGAGCTGTCCTATTGGTTGTGAAATTATTCTGAAACAATCAGGAGACTGTTATTAACAGGGAGATTATGTTCTAACAATTCCAGGGGGTATATTTACTAAACTGCGAGTTTGAATAAGAGATGATGTTGCCTATAACAACCAATCAGATTCTAGTTCTTTATTTAGTACATTCTACAAAATGACAGCTACAATCGGATTGGTTGCTATACGCAACATCTCCACTTTTCAAACCCGCAGGTTAGTAAATATACCCCCCAGATGTCACAAAATGCTTCTAAGTTGCATAAGGTGCATGCTCCTGCTAAAATGCTCAGTAATAAGCGCATATATCATACCTGTCCAGAAGATGGTTTCTATAATGCAGACATGTAAAAGATGACAGGACATGCTTGTAGAAAACAGTAAATATAATACATGTAATGTGATTCTGTTTAATACATACAGCAAGTGACAGGTTAAGTTCCATAACTTGAGAAACTTGCTTGTCACTAGTCTTTCTGCCCCTTGACCTCTCTATTTGTCATATCTTTAGAGGTCTCTTTTGTCTCAAGCAAGATATTATTATCCTACCCTACCCTGTCTTTCCACTCATTCCAGATTCCCCATTGTCACTTAAGCAGATGAATAATTACTGCTTGCTCACAATTAAACAAAACACTAATATTGTTAGCTTACTTTGTAAGATAAATATTTTGAGGAAAAGTATAGATACAATTTAATATATTGTACAAAGCAAAAACAATAAAATGTGTCATTCGTTGCATTAAAAAAATTAATGCAGTTTCCATTATTGAGGCAAACTTTATTTATACCAACAAACTGGATGCACAATGCCAGATGCCAATAAAATAACAGATAATCCTGTTCGTAAACTATACACTGAAAATAAATGAGGGGGAAAATGAATTAAAGTAACTTTTAATTTAAAATTTCAGAGTAGGGTCATACAAAAATAGCCATAGCAGCTCTTGTGCAGAGACACAGGAGGCTTAGTGAGATTTGGGCCCTTATCACATATATATATATATATATATATATATTAGCCTAGGCAGGGCCGTAACTAGGGCTGTGCGACAGGGGTGACCGCCAAGGGCGCAACTCTGATGGGGGGGCATATTTTAGGTTCATTTGGTTAAAATTGAGGGCTAGGGGGCCGGCATTTGTCTTTCTCGCCCCAGGCGCTAGAATTCTAAGTTACGGCTCTGAGCTTAGGGAACTCTGCGCTTTTACGCTACCTGCACACAGCACTGATTTACTTGGACAACAGCAGTCACAGAAAACTGAGATATAGACAGCACTGAACTGCGCAGATGGGGCCTGTAAATTGAGCGATATACTAATAAGGGATAAAATATAAATAAATCACTAATCAACCTCAAAATAGGAAAAAAACATATCCAAAGAACCAATAAAGTTAAAAATGAGTACAGCATTTAATTATCAATCATAATAAAACTCTCAATACAATATAATAGACATATAGGGGCATATTCAATTGTTTGTTTTCCGCACCGCAGAAAAGCTATTACCGTTAATACGGTAATAGTTAGCTGGATTTCAGCTCGCCACTCAGGGAGCTGCGAGCTGAAATCCAGCGTGAAAATTACCGTATTACCGGTTTTTACGCGCACTATTACCGTAGTAACAGTGCGACGAGCGTGAGATTTTCGGCGTTTCAGCCAACAATTGATTATGCCCCATAAAATACAACAAATATATATATATATATATAAACACCCAGCCATATATCATATATCATATATATATGATCCACTTGACACTAAAAACATTGGGCACATAAAATTCTATTGAATGTAACAGCAATGTCCCATTAAGTACTGAACAGAAAAATTAGTGAAATGAAAAAACCTAGAGTTTCAGAGGCTTTATAAGTGTTTGCAGAGCCGTACTTAGACCTCATGGGACCCTAGGCAAGATACTGGTTTGGGCCCCCCTCCCTGAAAAATTCCATAGCACTATAGTTTTTTAGCATAACATATACCCCTATTCAGGGGCTGGCTGGCAGACTTTAGCCCGGGGGAGCAAGCATATAGCACTGGCCCATAAGTAGCAGCCCATTTTTAAGGGTGGTCTCACCGCCGGCCCTGGGAGGGCCCTCTGGGGACCGCTGGGCCATAGGCAATTGCCTAGGTTGCCTTGTGGTAAATCCGGCCCTGACTGTTTGCACTGCAAGGTTGTTCAAAGCTTTAATTGTTATCCACAACTAGCAGGGTCCGATTTGTAATGCGTAACGGTTTTTATTTATTCTCAAGTTATTTGGTAAATAGACCAAAATTGCTATTAAGAAAATAAGATTTGTTGCTTTGTCACATTGTCATTATATTGTTTTGTCGCTAGGTTTCCTTCCAGTATCAAACAATTGTTTACAACCAATGTTTTCAATATTTGTATTGTCACTATGTGGTCTAATAGGCTACATTTTTTGGTACTAAATAACTAAGATTTCGCAGCTTTACCATGAGAGTTGTGGAAGATAACAAAGTTCTTCACATATATAAGAGAGAAAGAGATGAAGGAATCCTAATATAAAGGAATGATAGCTGCAGGTGACAATTGCCTTATTTGATCAGCATTTTAAGTATTTAAATTCCAGACAATAATGAAAAGACGGGAAGTGGGTGAATTTGAGACATCCATGTACTCCTCAGGACCTATCTGTTACAAACATTCGTCAACCAGTTCTTTTACTGGTTATATCCCAGGCAGTCTAGGAGGAACTAGGCTAAGCAATGTAGTCCATTTACACGTTCCTCAAATTCTCATCCAGCCATCTTTTCCTACCAGTAGTCCAGCTTAATTTACTGACAGTGCACACAGTGAAATCTGTCCGGACAGAATCAAATTGTAAGTCAGAAAGGTTCCTTCAGTGGATTCAGGAAAAGTTAAGGGTTCCGAGCTGGTTATAAGGAATGTCAGTTGTTGTACCAACTCTGCAATTTCAATACTAAATATCCGTGTCTTTAGATCAAAGTGCCAGTTTTGAAACATAATCAGAGGGACGCGTTTCGTCTACATGGTGTAGACTTTTTAAAGTCATATATTGATCACTCCAAATAGTCATCTTTAGGTATTGCACAGAGCAATATTATTAATATATATCACACACATACACACACACACACACACACACACACACACACACACACACAGTACAGTTCAAAAATAGAAGTGGTAGTAGTTTATTTTTTATCAATTAACAAAATGCAAAGTGAATGAACAGAAGAGAATATAAATCAAATCAATATTTTCTGTGACCACCCTTTGCCTTCAAAACAGCATCAATTCTTCTAGGTACACTTCCACACAGTTATTTGTATATATTTATACATAGACTGAACATACCTGAATATGACCATTTTTTAGGCATGTTTCTGTTAAAGCACTTTATATATAAAAATCATCAATAATTGTTTGTCTTCAATGGTCAATAAAATAACATACCTTTACCTCTCAATTGTACTGATTCCATCAGGTAAGTCGTGATTTTAGGAAACTATCCTGATTAGCCAGGAGCTTGTTCTGGCATGAGGGCCAGCTGGGACGTATTTCTTTTCACTTTACATACATGATGTGTGAGCCAGTTAGTGCTGCAGTCTTTATATAAGGGAGGATGGGAGGGAGATGTAGGTGGCTGGAGAGAAGTGCAAGCTATGCCCTCCATGGTACTGGCCACACCGCTAGTGGGAGGACACTTCTCACAATATGCCCTTTATAGTTTTCAGCCCCAGGCCCATGTGGTCCTGAGG
The DNA here is from genome assembly GCF_038048845.1 of Mixophyes fleayi. Classification (NCBI taxonomy): domain Eukaryota; kingdom Metazoa; phylum Chordata; class Amphibia; order Anura; family Limnodynastidae; genus Mixophyes; species Mixophyes fleayi. Next base: position 235,177,297 of record NC_134402.1, read on the forward strand.
AAAACAGTATAGAAACAGTTCCCTAAGTTAATAATTGTGGCAACACCAAGCATCCATATGTCATTGGTCTGCTAATAGAGCAGTGGTTTGTATGGAGGGAGAGATGAGATACCTTCTAAATTTAGGCCCTTCAGAGCTGATTTAGGAAAATGGTCACTTGTGATTGATATCATTTCCGTTTGTCACTACAACTAGTTTGATTTCAGTATGTTCTTACCTTAACCTGTATTTCTGGAGATGCATTAATGCCACTTATTTTCTTTTCCACAGGAGATTCTACAGGTGTTCTGTCTGAATCTGCTCTCTCGTCTCCCTTATGTAGTAATGCTGATGGGTCTGACTCTGCTCGCTTACATTCCTCCTGTACTGATCTGGACTCTTGGTTCGCTCGCTCGTGATCTGCATGTAGTACAGAGGTACCTAGGTCTGCTCTCTTGTCTCCATACACGGCTGGTATGGAGCCTAATTCTTCTTCCTCATCTGCCTTCTGGACTGGCTTAATGGCCGGGTCTGTTCTACTGTCTTCATCCAAGACTGGTGTAGAGTCCAATTCTTCTTTCTTGTCCTTCTGTGCTGGTTTAATGTCCGGGCCCTCGTTATTTTTTCTCCTAGCAGAGATGTAACGCCAAGAAGCAATGGCCACCCCTCCAGAGGCAGCCAGGAGAGCAGCGGCCAGACCCATGCCCTGCAGAGAAGACATCCTTCTCCACGGCGACCTGGTATGTAATACTAACACTACACACACAGCTCTACATCCATGTGCTGAGAAAGGACATCAGGAAAGCCGGAACGAAGAAGGAATTGGGAGAATCAATGTGTGTTTGTAAACAAAACAACGCTTGGCACTGAATGCTCCACCCCAGCTCTCGGCCTTAACACTTCCGACAGCAACAAGGGGTAGGGAGGGGAGTGGCAGCACATAAAGCTACAATGGAGAGAGCACTGCTTCTGTCATTGGGCATCGCCTTCTGCACATTTCTTCAAGGTGTATAACAAGAGTGCTTGTCTTTGGCTGCGCCTGCTGTAGTTTATAAGTGACCCCTCTGTCCGATAGCTGACGATGTGAAATGTATAATCATTTCTTGTTACTTAAACGAAATCTTAGTATGTTCTTCATATCGAATCACAGGCGTGCACAGCACATTTAATTATTTCCATTATTTATCCCCTTTATCAGCATCATCATCATCATCATTCTCCATTAACCCTTCAACCTCAATATTATTCTCTATGAACCCCTCATTCTCTTATTCCCCAATAACCTCTCCCTTCATCATAATTCGCCCCTTTTCATCAACAATAACATTGTCTACTAACCCCCAAATCTTCACTCACTCAGACCCGAGTACTTCAATAATAAGCTGCTACTAGATCAGAGGAACCGATTCACTTCCCGTTTTTCCACTTCTAAATTTCAGGCTGCGTCGTAACATCCTGGGGCATCAAGTAGATGCTGCGTCAATGGGCAGAGCAGAGAACTCCTTACATAACTCTGCTCCACCACTCTGTTTAAAGCAACAATCCCGCAGGTTTTTGTTTTCCTTAAAAGGTTAAGTACCCATTAAGCATACACTCAATAATAGTTGTCTTATCTATCCTCCCATAAATCATCTCCTTTTCAGCATCTCTCTGGAGGGCAGGTAAGTATGGCTGCCAGTCACACACTCAGGCGCTCAGCATAACCTGCGAAGACAGAGGGGGTAAGAAGGAGTGGAAATTGTAAATATATATATATATATATATATATATATATATATATATATATTACAGACACACTCACACATTATATATACACAGGCAGAGCAATAACTTAGAATTCTAGTGCCTGGGGCGAGAAAGACTAATGCAGCCCCCCTAGCCCTCAATTTTAACCAAATGAACCTAAAATATTCCTAAATTGTCCCCCCTATCGCACAGCCCTAGTTACGGCCCTGTACACAGATACATGTATAATATATAACTTTTTCATCTTTGACTTTTTCAAAGATGAAAAAGTCAGCTCAGAGCAGACAAAATGTGTCAGATGTCAGTTGGATGATTTTGATTGCATGTCTGAAAAAAGCAGATCTTCTTAGAGCATCAAATTGGATCCTATGCACATTTGGAAATCAGAATTATTTTCAAGTAAGCTATTTAACCTGTCTCCACCCATTGAAACAGAAGCACACCTGATTGGGACTACAAACACCTCCTCCGGCTGTTGGAACTTCACAGGGGAAAGATTTTTCCTAACAGCCTGTATGCCCTTACCCCATACCATCAAAACAAGACTTAAGGGGGCACACTATATATGCGTGCTATTTCTTGGGTGAGAGTTTTATATTTCTTCACTGCCATCTATTTATTTGGTCCTACATTTATGATTGTCATTCCTGGTAGACTGTATGTACATCCAGGATATTACATCACTATTTACAAAGTGTACTGGCCACACAGTTTCATTTACAGTTGTGTCAGTCTCTATATTGAAGATTTCATCAATAGACATTTCATATTTGAACAAAGTTTGCTTCTGCTCAAATCAGGCACACATACTATCATCCTTTTATGGAGTCACCATTTTATGCATTATTTTGAATAATCATTCTGAGATATAAATATATATATTCATATTATTAATATTTTTTAGTATTGGCCAAAATAAAGTTTTATTTGGTATGTAAGACAAGGTCCACCATCTTTCTCATATATATATATATATATATATATATATATATATATATATCTCTCAAATATTTTAATATTATTCAATTATTGTAGTTTGTTCCCCGGGCGCACCTTACTTTCTATTTGTTTGGAATTTTAAAAATATGCAGAGCGCCCTTACTCAAAATCATAAGACAGCCTGTGTTTGTTTCCACAGGAGACCACAATCATGGGTTGCCCATGCCATAGTAAAAAGCCACTTCAAGCTAATTCGAACAGAAATGGTACCTCTATGAAAGGGGAGGCATAAATAAGTTTGTCAATCTCTCAGAGACTACCAACTCTGTGTTAAAAATCAGGTGGGACATTCCCAGCCTCTTGGCTGTAGGGTTCAGGTGAATTAACAAGATTTATACCACAGGAGTAGCAACTTTGCTAGTTTATTGGTCCCAGTATAATAAACACTAAGATTTTGAGATTGGCTGCTGAGAATTATGCCTCTCTGGAACATGTTCATTGTTGTGGCAGTCAGCAATAGTGTGCAGGTGACACTTCCCAATCCCCATTTGGACTCAAACAGATGAAAAATATTTTATATTCAATAAAGTGGTGAACTGTAGTGTTTTATTCAATAAAACTTTATTTTAAAATAGTGTGTTTATTTTACACTTTTAATATAATGTTCAGGGGGTCTTCGGGATATACAGTGCCTATAGAAATCATATTCTGTGGGAAAAAAAACAAGTTAGGAGGATACAAAAAGATATCAACGGCTTTTACTCTCCCTCTGTACCTTGCAAAGTATTATAGGGAAGTGGAAAGTGTATGGCACCACCAACACAGTGTCTATATTGGGCTGTCCCTCCAATTCGAATGATAGAACCAGGAGGATATTGATCAGAGAAGCTACCAGGAGGCAAACGGCAGTTATGAAGGACTTACAAGTTTTTATGGCTGAGATTGGATGGTCTATGCATGTGATCACTATCTCACAAAGCTGCCCTGTATGGCAAGGTGGCAAGAAAGTTGCCTAATCTGAAAAAATGCCCCACTCAGTCTCTTGGAAGTTTCTGATGCTATGTGGCAAACTGTTGAATTGTCAGACGAGACCAAGAAATAACTTTTTGGACTGAGCTATGGTGCAAACCAAACACAGCACACCACCCAAAACACACCAAACCTACTGTGAAGCATGGTAGTAGCAACATTATGTTGTGGGGCGTTTCTCTTCAGCAGGGACTGGGCGATTGGTCAGGACTGAAGGGAAGATGGATGCTGCCAACAACACCCAAATTCCTGAAGAAAATCTGTGTCCCTCTGCTAGACAGAAGATTGGCAGGTGGTTCACCGTCCAGCACGACAACCCTAAACATACCGCCAAGAAAACAACACTGTGGATAGGAAGGTAAGTGTCCTTGACTAGCCAATTCAGATTTCTGACTTAAATCAGATAGAAAATCTTGTAGAGCAGTCCAATTGGAGCAGTCCATCACCACCAAATTTGGCTGAACTTGATCAACTCTGCAAGGAAGAAAGGACAAATATTCCCCAATATAGGTGCATGAAGCTGGTATAGACATATTCAAACGGATTGATTGCTGTAATTACAGCAAAAATTGCCTCTCCAAAGTATTCCAGGGGAATTATCACTTTTCCAACTCTGTTATTCTAGTTTTTCATTTTTTTATTAATTTTCAGAACTGTTGCCTTTTTATTTCTCCATTTATTGTAAGGAGAAATGTGTAAATAAAACTGGAAAAAGGTCGACTTTATTTCTTTAGCTTTCCAAAGTGTAACGTGACAAAAAGGTAATTATTCTATAGGCAATGTAGATGGTGAGTGCACCAGCAAATACGCTTCTCTGACAAATGGGTCCAATTAAAAGTATAAGCCTTTTAAGTAGGTAGCTTTTTTCCAGTCACATAATTTAGCTATACACGTGTATACCTTACGTTTTAAAAAGTCTTTCACTAAATTATTCAGGTTTTTGGTTTCTTCTAATACCCCCATCATAACTAGTGTCACACAGGCACTTCCAATCAGAAACTGCAGTATGCCAAAGTACCCATAGTGACACACAGTGAGAGACCATATGGAACTAGGGCATGGTTATGCATTTGTGTGTGGCTACCACAGTGGCCATCAGCGGGAAAAATAAAGTCTCAGGAGGACATGCAAAACTATCACAAAATACTGCCAAATGCACTTCTCCATTTAGCTGGGAAAGGTACTTAGTAACATAAGTTGCTTTCAAATGTAAAAAATAAATAAGCCATCAGAATAATGGATAGGCAGCAATAAAATATATGTAATATGTGTGCAAAATGATACAAGTCTTGGTCCAACTCTCCCCTCCTGCACTTTCCTGGGTTTTCCTTTGGCGCAGGAAATCCCAGGTCACTATGCTCAGTAAATCATAACCAGAGAAAAATAAGCCTGCTCTCGGTATATCCCACATTATATATGGTACCAGCTGCTTGGCAATAAGCCCGCGCTCAGTATATCCCATATTGTATGTGGTACCAGCTACGTGGCAATATAAATGCCCATATATGTATACAAAACAAAAAGAAAGTTGTCAGCGCTTATTCTTTAAACTGCATATCTGTGTGTCTAGAAAAATGTCCATCAAGCCTATTTAAGGCACATTTGGGTGTGGCTCACAAGCCAGCCTTTGCTAGATGTAAACCCCTATACCTGGGAGGTGAGTGCATCTGATTTTAACTGCATTTTAATAATGTTTAAAGCATATAGGTCAGTGTAGGACCTGCATATAATGAGGTACCCTTGACGTTTGGATGCAGGCTTAAGTCTTTTGTTCAAAACATGAACTAATACCTCATGTTTTCATTTTGCTAGACACACACAGATATGCAGTTTAAGGGATAAGCGCTGACAACTTTCTTTTTGTTCAGTAAATACATACCATGCTTTCTTGTGGTGGAGACATTAAAATACAAAAGGGCGACACAGAAGTACAAAACGCAATATAAAATGGTTTCATAACACATAAAGACCCGCAAGCAGTAACTGACAGTCCATGTTCAGCTTTGCCAATACACATAGAATGTTACTAGCATCTTTAAATAAAATAAAAGTATATAATGTTCAAGTATTGCAAGTAGGATATTTAAAAAAAAAAAAAAAAAAGGTCCATATCCAGGGGTAATTAATCAAACATTGTAAAGCTCAAACAAACAAAAACATTGGCAGAGATTTCTTTAATGAACAATTAAATTAATGATCACAGTCTTGTACAGCTGAAAAGACTTTGTGACAGAAAGTGTTTCTAACAAATACCATGACTGGAGGAATAATGGATGAAAAGTAAAACCAAAATGAAGAGGCGCGATTGAAAGGGGAGGGGCAGGGGGACACACACACACAAACAGGGAGAGCAGCAATTCTTATAATGTTGATGACCGTTGCAAATTGAAACTCATCTGAATTCTCTTTCAAAGAGTAATCGCCTTTTTAAACTTGATAAAAATGTGGGTGCATCAGACAGCACATGGTAAGACATTATTTATAGTCGGATGCCGTTGTTCAATGCAGCTGGTGTGTACACCACCTTGTCTGCTAACCGGATTGAGACTGACATCACCAACTGCCTTTTCCTCCTTTCTTTTTCTTTTGTTGCTGCTTTTTCTTTGTGCCAGCAGCTCCCATTGGTTTCTGGTGTCGAGGGGGTATGACATTGCTGGTAGAGGATGAAGGGGCATTTGTCGCTGCCATGCCTGGTCTTGGAGATGTTGGGGGACTGCTGGCCGTTTTACTTGCATCACTAAAATATTATAAATGGTATACAGAAAAGCAGTCAGTCAACAATCTATGATAAAGAAATCATCTTGTACTACCTAAGCAAGCAAAAGGTAAAATGTAGGTCATTTGTTTTTTATATAGGTGTGCAGATAAGTCTATACCCATACAATCTCAGTACAGATGGTAGGTTTTATTTGTAGGCTTATTTGTGGTTTTGCAGTCTTCTTATATGCCTATATTAGGTGGTCATTGTCACAGCAATCAAACTCATAGCATTTATTATGCACTGTACCTGTCATCGTATCAATTAAGTCAGAGGTTTATTATTATGTATATAAAGTGTGACAAATTGAGGTCACAAGGCATAAACAAGGGGGTTGCAGGTGAAGACTGATGGGGCTACTGTTGCCCAACACTAGTCCCAAGAAGTTCTTGTTTACTTTCTAGCACAAAACAAGTGTGTTATAGAAATCTGAAATATATGATGTACTGCATATGTTTTTAATACATGTGTAAGCAAATTATTTCAAAGCCATATATATACACACACTGCTGCTTACTGATACAGAGGGAAGCAAACTTAAAAAGATATAACTGATGGCACCAAAACATATTTTATATTAGGTTTACATTAATAAAATGATCATTTGGATCACTTACAAAAATTGATTACTGGTGTTTTTCCACCACACAACCAGTAAGAAAGAGAAAACTAAAACTAGAAGCAATGGGCCTCCGGAACAGTCTGGAGACACGTTGCGTTTGAGATTTTACAGATCTCTACGCTCATTTTCCCTCACGTCCCATAGAGGTGTGCAGAAATATGAGCAGAGATTTCTTACTGTACCAACCATTAAAATGCGCATCTGAACAACAAGGCGATGTTCAGCGGTACCTCACGCTGAATTGAATCTGCCACAGAATGTTTTATAAGTGGTTCCAGTACAGAAATATATGTACAGATTAATACGTAACCCTAACAGTTTTCCGTAACCATCACTCTAGACCTGTCTATGTATGGTGGGCAACAGGCAAAGCAAAGAATAAGGCAGTGCGGCAGCAACCGACTTCCACGTTACGTGACCTCAGAGTTCACGCTGGAGGATGGAGGAAGAAGTATAGCATACTCACCCTACTTCCTCTGTGCGGACCTTTTGAAGGTTGGAGGGCCGCAAGTACAATGCTCCAAAAATGAGATGTTGGCGATCATTGCTTTATATGATATAGCTGATGTCAATTTTAACAGTGAGTTTCACAATCATGTGACTGCAAACATTTGTTATAACACTAATTTGAGAAAACACCACAGGGTTCAATTCCTAATTCCAAAGAACGCGGGGCGCGCATTATTACCATTAGTACGGTAATTTAAACACAAATTTTTGCTTGCAGCTCTGAGCCGCAAGCAAAAATCAGCATTGAAATTACCATACCAATGGCAATAATGCGAACCTATTACCGTAGTAATGGTAAGAATGCGCAGGCCCGTGTTGTTCTAAAGAACAATGCGGGGAATCGAATATGCCCCATATGGCCTACTTACAATTCAGCTGTTGCAGCTGCTGTGGCTCCCTGGGTCCCTTTGCCAATCTGTTCCTTCTTCTTCCCCTTCTTTTTACCACGGTAGTATGATCGTTCTCGCATGGGAAGCCATCGTTCTGGATCTGGAGTAACTTTGGGATCATAATTCTTGGGTAGTTTTCCTATATAAGCAAAGTAAAGACTCAAATAAATATAGTAATTGCTATATGTTTATACAGTCAGTGTTCACGCTTCATACTACCAGCTTAGAGCACAAACAAGAAGTGGCAATTTAGGAATGATGGCACAACAAAAACATAATGAAGCACATTTCAATACACATTTGCTAAAAGAATATGCCTGTAAGTAACAGACAGTTGTAGTGAAAGGGGTGGAGAGTGTAAAATAGTGAGCACTCCATTTTCTATTACCATAGATACTTTCACAAATTTATCTCGACCAAAAAATTCAAAACTTGCCTAACCATAGATTCTTGTGCTTATTGTGAAGCTAGTGTGGACTAAAATGCTATAGTGCGCTACCACATATGGTACCATACATTGTATTTAAGCGAGTCTTGGGAAGCTAGCTTCATGGAGGCATAGCCTGCTAACAAGTAGAATAATTGCTATGCCCAACATGAAATCAGGTTGTCTGCAGAACTTGTGGACCTCACAGAATTGCTGTTTATGCAACCAACTATAATCATCATTCTATTTGTGGGTATAGAACAGCTTGTCTGGTTAGCAGCGGTAAAAGATCAACTGGAAAGCAGTGGAATATTGAAATTATATGGACCTTATGTTTTTTTTTTTTTAAAAAAAAAAAAAGATAGAAAATAATGCAAAAACCATGACCATCATATAACATACCTTTTTTTTTCTTCTTCTTTTTCTTAAGTTCCACTTGTCTGTCCACCATAAAGAGAAAAACCAAAGTAATGCATTCAAATTTCCATTGCTTTTCATACTATTAAAATAAGGCATTTATGTCTGAATTTAAGTACACAGTTAGCTGGTGCATTACAACCAGATATTAAAAAGTGGCCGACATATGACTAGTTTGCTGCCAGAATGACCACTTTGTAGAGACCTGACTACAATTTGCTAATGTGGGTGGATATTGATTTGTGTGGCTTGTATGGACAACAGAAAACATTGTAGCATAATTATGCTATTGTTTTTATTGAAATGATTAGACTTCTCATTGAGAATAAATATTTATTTAGTGCACATTGGAATTTTTTGAAGTGTAATATGCAGCGCCAGGAGTAAAGAATATTGACATTGTATGGATAGCACAGTGCACTAGAGTGGTTAGCATGGCTGCCTCACAGAGCAGGGGACTTGGATTCCCACATGGGCACTATCCGTGTGGAGTTTGTATGTTCTGGTTGTGACAAAAACTACACTTTATAATTTTCCCCATAGCTACTTTTACGCAATTAGTCCAACTCTTAAAATGTATACAAATTAAAAATATCAGGTTCTCCAAAGACTATAGATACTGAAAATGCACATTCCTAAAAAGGTTATTGGGACATGATATAAAACGGTACACTTTTTGTTTGTCACAATAGAGGTCCTTGTGTAAATACATGACTGCAAATCTAATGTGATGTATGTTATTAACGAAGCTATATGTTAACAAAAGATTATTTTCTTTAAGTGAAATACAGTGGATGGCTTCCAGTCTGAGTTAGTGTCTACCAAAATATACAAAGCAGTACAAGGAATTCTACACCACCTTTACAAACCCACTTATGTAGGTTTTAGATAAACCTAATGCAATGTCATCTAGCTGGCTTTCATTTGTATTAATAATTGTAAATATGCAAGTTCACTATTTTATGTAACCAGTGACCAAGTGTTTTACTTCACAATTGTATTCATTTTCCCTACAAAAGAGGGGACAAAATCACTGTATGCAGCTTCTGTGAAGTCTCATGGCAATTCTAACATACCCTTGTTCTTTGGTTTGCTCCCCAGCCACTTTAGCAGCCTTTTTCCGGATAAACGTAGCTCCAGTGGAATTTTCCAAGGCATCCACATCCACTTTCAAATGCATAGTGTCAGAAGAGGGCAAATGTTCACTAAGACTGAATTTCTGATGTAAGAAAACGAACGTGTACAGCTTTAATGATTCCTGCACTATATGTGGTTATTGCACAGAGAGATCCCCCAGCGCGCTGCTGTAGCCAGCAACAGATCTGCTATTTCTACTGTAGATAAAAATGCAAAAGTCTTAGTTGCACACATTTGCAAATGTATGTAACGCCACCCGCCACTCCACAGCGCTTTTGCTAATAGGGTGGTCCTAACTCTAAACAATGAGAGTCCCATATATTTGGGCCATACATATGTGTGTTTAAATTGAGAGCTAACTTACCAAAGAGGTACTCCAGAAGCCTCCAAATAGCAATCCCATGTCAGCACTCCCCCTCAGCTACTGACACCAACATGCCTCTCAGACAAATAAAGAAATGGAAGTTGCTCAATCAATTTATAGGCTAAAGCAGGTGCTTGAAAGGGTGGGGTTATCCTAAAAGGAACACACACACAGAGATCTCCCAGCACACCGCTATATGTGGTTATTATCAAATATGAAAAGGGTTGCTTGACTGCTATAGAAATACTGCATGCAAACAGGGAGGAAAAAAGTGAAAAAAGGATACACTTTTGCTTTGTTAGCATCCACAATGGAATATGCAGAGATGAGCTGAGCCAAAGTATGAATATCCCTGGGATTCTGTCTGTAATCAAATGAGAGAATGATGAGTACAATGCTTCATTTAGTCATGTGATAACAGACATGCAACAGAAAATATAACAAGCACCCACTTCCATAGTTGCTCAAGGTCGTTTATTGCCTCCTTCTTCCGTCCATGTTTTAGTTTGAAGTTGGAAGCTTCTCTTATTAAGTACAAGTGTGTTGGAGAATTTGGCTGTGGAGAGAAAAAACAGAGGTACATAGATTACATTTTCCCCCCCAAAAAACTGGTTTGTGGATTTATAGAGTTCTGCTCCATAAATGTGTAGTGTAGTTTAAAATTTGCATAGTAGATCTGTTCTATCAAAACAAAAAAAATATTGGTTATAAAACAAATATTTCTTTTATCTCACCCAACATACCCAACCAGCACACTTTCTAAATATCATGTTATGGCCTTATTAATCCTTGGCAATACACTTTTGCAGGGAGACAAGTGTGTGAACCAGAGAGGAGTTCCACAGATATAGATTTTACATGTAGGGGGGGAATTCAATTGGCTGCGTTACTGTAAAAAGTAACACGGCCTGTGCGCTATTGCTGATATTATGGTAATAGTGCGCGTAATTACAGTGATTTCAATGCTGGCTGTTTGCCCGCAGCTCCCCAGGTTTACCGTGGTGGTATTCTGGTGGGAATTGAATTCTCCCCCTAGAATGACTAAAATAAATGTACAAATCACCTACTTGGTTTTCTTGGTACCAGATGATCGCTTGGTTGAATACTTCTATGGCACTGTCAATATCCTCATCATGGCTGTGCATAGTAACTAATGCAGACACCTGCACATTTTGTATAGCAATAGAATGAAAGCGGTTTTAAGAAAAGGCAGAAACTGAATACAAACATTACAGTGATGAATTGCAAACACACACAAGCAACAAAGGCATTGATACAGGTTAAAAAAACAAAAAAAAAAAACAACCTATAATAAATATAAATATATATATATATATACACATACACATACACATATACATATTACACCCACCCTACAAAAAGTTACTGGGTGGGTGCAGTTGTAATAAATAATATTGAAAAATGTTGGCGGTTATTGCCCACACCTGCCAGGACTGGGCAGACTGGTGGTCAGTGGACTAACATACACTGCTGGCTGTAGTGCTCACATAGTGCCTGTTCTAATAGAAAAAACAGTGGTTTATTCTATCATAATAGGACTCTGTGGGGCTCCAAGAGCCGGGTTGCAATTAAAAACAGTCGGGTAGAGCACCCAGGAAATAGGTGCTGGGGAGAACAGGGATGCTGTTTTTAAATAGTACGTTCTTAAATAACTTGTAAGCTTAACATGATCCACTTCATCAACACCACACAACTTGGTGGCTACATACAGGCTTGATCATTATTTTAAAACAGCTTCCCAGCTAACGGATATTATAGAGTGTTCTTTAAAAGGTTGTTTTCATGGCAAAATGCAATCCTCAGAGACTTGACTGGTAAGGAAAGGGCCAGGCAGACTTAAAATTATTAACACAAATACAAATATTTGTGTGTTCAAACTTGTAAAAGCTTAGTACCGGTGAGTAGTTTGTTTCTGTGAACAGATCTGTTGGGTGGCAAACAATACAACCACAAATCATCATTTACTATTCACTTACCATGCCAGGTCTATGCGCCATTTCTTGAATGCTCTTCATTATCATACAAGCCTTTGTAACATTACCTGAAAATAAATTATTTGGAACTTAACTGGTTAGGCTGTTTGAGTAACTATTTTAAACCAAAGAGACATTATTTTCTTGTTTATATAGTAAGTGACTAACAAACCTTGTACAAGTTTCAACTGTGCCATTGTTAGTTTGATTTGGGGTGCAGTACTCGGATGCTGATCTGCAAATTCCTGCGAAATTAAACACACAACCAATATAATCCAAATTGATCTCTTGTTCTTTATTAATCATTAATTCAGGGGTGGTGAAGAACCCACACACAAAAAGGTTTTGGAGAAATAAGCTCACCAACTTGGTAACAAAAAAAAAATGCAAATGTAATTCTTAAAGAGAACCAATGAGTTGAAAGGTTTTCCACATTCAAATGGCTTTAGTTTAATAACTAGTACATGATCTTCTGCAACTTTTACCTGTAACAGGTCTATAGCTTTTGAATGCTGCTTCTCACGACACAGCTGGGCAGCCTGAATGAGCACAGGAAGCATATGTTCGGGGTTCTGAGCCTGTAAACTGGTGGACAGCTTTCTACATTGCTCTGCCTGTTGTGTAAAATACATACATTAAAGTTAGTGATCTACTATTACTAATTAGCACGGAAAATAATACATTGTGAAAACAACAACAACTATTAGGAGATATCTTTAAGAATCTGCTCCCCCTACTTTGAAATGGGGTTCTCTCGGTTTAATCACCTGTACTCACAGCAAAGAATGCACCAAAGTGATACAAGACAAAATAATAAAAACTTTGTAATAGGCGACAAGGCAGAGCTTCTTCCGCTGCAAGCTTGTGAATGTACCTACTTTTGCAATAATCAATATGAAAGTGTGATTACTTAGTATACAGAAAAGTTAATGAGGTTAAGGCAAGCATTGAAGTAAAGTGAAAATTACTCCATACCCATGAAGAGCCAAACAGACTTTCATGGAGCATAAGCTGCAGGGAGTCCTATAGCTGTAGTGCAACAGCACGGACCAGTTTAGCAATAGCAAAGCAGCATAATACTGGCTCATCTTATGTTTCAATAACTGGACCTGTAGACTGGTTCCACCTGCTGTAGTCGCTATTTCATATAGTCAAAATAAAAAAATTTTAGAAAAAAAAAAAAAAAAAGACCGTAAACTGGAAAGGGACAGTTGAGTGGTATGTTGTTGCAGTATATTAAGCAGTGTTTGACATTTGCTGCCCCATAAAAAAAAAAAAACAACTCGTAACAAAAAAAAAATAATTAATAATACAGTTTGCTCTGTTTATGGAACAAGTTGCTGCGTAGTGATGAATCTAGCTTCCCTTAATGCCAAACATAACATTGAATCTAGATATTGTAAATGCTCCTATGCTTCTCAAACCAGGGGTGATCTCACCAATTTACTGATAAGGAAACATCAATTAGATATTAAAGTATATATACATAATGCACTCCTTGCTTAACACATTCAGCATCCAGTCATTCTAGAAAGCATACCTGATTTGTATACATGGATAGCAAAGCCTTATTAAATTCAATAGCTTGGAGTTGTTGCTTAGCCAGCTTATGTTCCACTCCCTCAGCATTTGTAAGCTTCACTTTCTTCTTTGAGTCAAACACATTTTGGTCCTTAATAAAAAAAAAAAAGAAACTGAATGATAAACTTCACCCCACATATTTGTTGTTAAACAAAAAAGCATCTCTAGATGTGTATTTAAATCACTTTAAAGAATATACAGTTATACATACCTTGTTAATTGTTATGATGTTATTTGCCACAACAGCCAACAAACCAACATCAGTGGGCCTATAAGAAAACAGATCATTAAGTGGAATACAAATGTAACAAGTGGAAGAAGAGTTTTCTTGTATTTAAGGCCTTACTTTAACTTTATGATTTGGTTGTAAAGCTGAAGAGCATCATCTATGGAGCCTTGTAGCTGCATGACATAGGCCATCTGACCGTGGATTATGGCCAATTCAGCCTCTATGTCTTCTTCTGTCAAGTCCTGAGAACACATAATAGCAGTATAAGGACTGCGCAGCAGAAATAAATCACTTCCCAAAGTGTATGTGTCCCCTCAGACATTTAAATTGCTTTCATTTTGTACAAGTGACCTCATGTTTGTATAAAAGTACAAGAATACCACAAACTAATTGGTTCTTGTGTATTTTTATTTCTTGACTGGAAATACAAACATGGGTATGTGCATACATGGGCGTTTAAAGCAAAAAAATGATGTGATGTTACGCTCTCATCTCCCAGGTATTAAAATACTTTTAGGCTTTTTTTTTTTTGCATGTAAATTGCATGTCAAAACAGGTTGAAAAAGCATATTATGCATTTTAAGACTTCTATCTGTATACTCAATGTGCACAGATGCTAAAACATATAGGGGTGAATTCAATTAGCCGCATAGTGCCTCCAGAAAGGTGACAAAGATACTCCGGTGCAATTTAAAGAGGTGCGAGGAGAACTTTGCAATGTTGAGGTATCGTAGTAAGTGATCATATTGCATATACCCTGTAGTATATGAAATAAATGTTGCAAGTCCTATGCTGTGGTCCATTATAGCAGATATAAAACAAAACGCAAATAAAGCAGCAGTTTAAAAAATATATACTCACTGTGTCTTCTGAAATGGATTGTCTGCAGAGTTCTGTAAAAACAGGAAAGAAAATTATATATATATATATATATATATATATATATATATATATATTATATATATACACACACACATACAAAAACAGACATAGGTCATTAATTATGTGTTTGGAGAGTGCAGAGTATCCCTGTTTTCTTGTCTATACAATGTGGGCAACCCCCTCTTGCACCCCAGTCTGTACATGGTGAGTGCAGAGGACCCATGTCTGTTTTTGTTTATACAATGTAAGTCCCATGACTCTTGAACCCCATTCTATACATTCATTAATTCCAACTTGTGTCAGGTGAGTCCCAGGTCTCCCATGGCTGCTAGTGCTAGGGAAAGACTTGCCTTTAAAAGCTGTGTGCAGGTAAGCCTTAAGCCCAGATAAAATAGCATAGCATTTGATCATGTTAGGACTGACCAGAATGGGAAGACTTTGGCGTGAGTTGGTCAGCTTAAACATAAATTGCAATATGTGGAACTAACATTCCCTGTTTTTACTATAGAACAGTACTTGGTACAGCATTAATTATGTGTTTGGAGAGTGCAGAGTATCCCTGTTTTTTTTTTTTATATATATATATATATATATATATATATATACACACATATATGTATACACATATATATATACACATACATATATACACATATATACACATATACACACACAAGGTTATAGATAACATGAAAAAAAAAAGGATTTACTTTAAGATGTCAGCTATCCATTTATACATATGAAAGCGGTAAATGGGTATTCATATAAATTAGGTGGTGTCCTTTCTTCTATCCTGAGAGCAAGAAAATTGCATAATGGAAATATTTTGTACAAATTGTTTTCTTTCTGTTTGTTTTTAAAACTGCTTGATAATTAAGTCAAATTAAGTGAAACTGTTGTAAAATCCTGCTGGCGAGACTTTCTACTCATTGGTTAAAATCAATTACAAATGACACGATATTGACTTTCATAGAAATTTGACAGCATCCAGTGGGTAATTTTGAATTATTTTTGCGGATTACCTGATGTTTGTGTAAAGATGAGACAATATATGTAGGGGAGTTTCGGAATACATGTTGGGGCATTTTGTCACAAGTGGTGGTCTGAGAGCATGTGGTGATATTTTGGAGCATGTGATGGAATTTTGGGATGAGTAATGTGGGGGTACTGAAGAGGTTTTGACATTAATGGTAATGTGTGGCATTTGGACACTGAAGGGAAGCATGTGTGGCCCTTAAAGTATATTAGGTTGCCCATCACCATATTATAGCTAGAATCTGGTTGGTTGTTATGGGCAACACCTCCACATTTCTTTCTTAGAAGCTTTAGTAAATCTACACCCAAGTCAATTTTTTTGTCCATCCCGAACACTGTTCAGTAAAGACAAATTCAAGTATTAAATCAATTAACAGAAACATAATTATTCTGAGCTGAACTTAAGCAAATAAGATTAGCAACTAGGATGCTCATTAAGGCTTCAAATACACTGGCACAACAGCAAAAGGCAGTTAGTATAGCCAGGCACATTGTTCTCGTGAGTCAAAGTGAGAACATTGTCTCCAGGCCTGTAATCTGTTTCTTTACCCTCTCATAACACTCAGGTCCCCAGCCATGCTCTGCAATTGACAAGAATCACCTCGGATAGTGCTAGGATAAGTTTTCGCTCTACTCCACTAATGTTGCCATTATGGACAATCATTGTTTTTAGGACTATGGTAATAAAACAATGATTGCAGAAAGAGAAGGTGGTTCATGTTCTACAAGCAGTGTGTGGCCTGTAATAGGAGTGCCAAGAAGGTGTGTGGGATTTGCTAGGTTTTATTGGGGGGGGGGGGGGGGGGGGCAAGGAGGGTTACATTACAATGAAATTTCATACACACATCAGCCCTCCAGTGTTACTCTTGTAATACTATGAAAGCATAGGAAAAAGCCATTTGTGGTCACAGTCAAAGTTCTATTCAGACACCATCACAAAACGCTGAGTGGAAAGCTAAGGAGACTGAAAAGAATAGGTGAAACATAACAGATGTGCCTGCAGGTTGGAAAGCATGCAAAGGTTTGCTTACTTTCTGATTCTTGCAGCTTTTTCACTGCTTCGCTCAGCTTGCCCTGACCTATTAAAGTACAGGCTGCATTGTAGCAAAGTTCATAGGAGGTCTCCTGCAAGCCAAAGTCCTCCTATAAAACCATAAAAAATGTATTTGTTAACATAGCAAAACTGACATGGGTTGTTAAAACAAAAACAAATTAAAAACTCTGCATTAAGTGTTATATTCACTTCTCCCCTGTAACCTACCTTGCAACCTGTATGTCTTATGGTTTTTTGTTTTCTTAATACACATAACAAAGAGACAGCTGCAATTGTATATCGGATAGCAGGTTAAAAAAAAAAAACAACAAAAAAAGACGTAAGCCTAATTCTAACGACGTGGTCTTATTTTTTTTGACAGTACAGTTTTTTTTAAAGACATTTTAAACCCTTTCTATATTTTCCTCAAAACATATGCAATAATATTTTAGTGGAATATTTGGCACAAATGTAATATTCCAGAACAGCGCACGAGAAAAGAAAATGTGTATACATTGGGCACTCAATGATTGGGATACTAATATATTTAATTAAAATGTGCATTACGCTTTATTGATATAAATTAAAAATGGGAAATTATCATACCTCATCCCCAAATTATCTGAAACAGCGGAATATTCCAGGGAAAACTCACTGGAACCTTAAATGTGTTGCAGTGGTGTGTACACACTCATATTTTGTTGATCTTAATGAAAAAAATATAACTGACTAGCAAGTAATAAAAAGTAACAGCATATATGAAGTTTAGAAATTTTTCAAAGTGGAATTGACTCCAGCGGTCTAATAGAGGGCGCATTACCCATTGCAGTGCATAATGCTCAACAGTGTATTTAACCTTCATTCTTCATATATGAAGATTTCAATCTTGGGGGGTTAGATGCCAAATGAAAAAAAATAGTAATTGGTATTAAACTCACAAAACATTTTAATATAAAAAGATACTTACTGGCATCTCTTTCCCCCAAATACTCATAGCAGCCACCACAGCAGACATATTTGTTTGTCTCTCTTCATCATAGTCATCTTGAGAGTTACGAATGATATCTCGATAAACAGATAAACATTCTTCATAGCGCTCCAATCTATACAGCTTAAGACAAGGAAAAACAAGATAGTGAAGCTATTTACTTAGATACAGTAAAAATATTTAGACTACATAAAGACAGGCAATTTTTCTTTTCAAAAATGATATGGCTGGTGGTTTTTCTTCATGTTGCTGCAGACTATCCTCCACTCCCCTCCTTGGTCTCGGATTTCGACTTTGCTACCCACTTCACCTACAAAATTGAGTCCATACATCATGGCATCTCCTCCAATCAGTCCCTTCACGCCCCAACATCTTTTCACTCCACACCAACCTTGTCCCACATCCCGCCCTTCTCTGTGGACGCTATCTCCACCCCCTCTCACTAGCCCACCCACATCCTCTTCTGTCACTCCTCTTCTATCTGCAGATGAAGTCCGCACCCTTCCTCTACCAGCCCAGAAATGCCCAGCTCCACAACCTTTCCCTCTAGTTCCTTCCCCTCCTCCTTCAAACATGTTGTCAGCTCCTCCATATGCAAAAAAATGTCCCTTGACCCTTCCTCACTCTTTAATTTTCGCCATTCTCTCCCTTCTTTTTCTTTCAAACTCAAACTGGTTGTCTACTACCATTGCACCTTTTTGTTCATCTCAATCTATAGGCCTCTGTGACACGGTCTTCTCCTGGAGTGTCCTCTTATCTCACCAACCTCTCCTTTGCAGTCTCTACAGGGGACCCTACCCCCCTCCTTCCCTTACCTGTCGGGAGTGCCCGAAAGAATCCATTCTTAGCCCCTTGCTCTTCTCCTTCTACACCTCCTCCCTTGGTGAACTCATCAGTCTCCAGTACCAACTATATGCTGAGGGCACCATAATCTATGTTTCCTCCCCTGACCTCTCACCTTCCCATATGTCTCACGTCTCCTGCTGTCTCTCAGCCATCTCATCTTGGATGTGCCAGAGTTTTCTTAAAAGTCAGTATTTCCAAGACCGAAATAATTATCTCCCCTCCTCGCTCTTTCAGGGCTCTCTCGCCACAGCCCTCTCTCTATCCCTCAAGTCCGCTGCCTAGAGGTCATCAGATTCCTCCCTCTCATTCAAACCTCGCATTCGGTCCCTCTCCAATTCGTGCCATATACACCTCTGGAATATATCCAAGATCGGACCCCCTCTCACCATGGAAGTCACCAAAACACTTATTCATTCCCTTATAATCCCTCGCCTTGAATAGTGTAACTTTCTTCTCTCTGGCCTTCCTAACTCCCACTTTACCCCCTAAGTCTATCCTGAATGCTACTGCACACCTTTATTTTTTTCCTGCTACTCTATATCTGACAGTCACTACATTGGCTCTCCGTAGCCTACATAATACATTTTTTAATTCCTTACCCTCAGTACAAGCTCCCCCCCCCCCCCCCCCCCCGGCCCCATATCTTCAACCTCATCTCTACCCACACTACAATTTGCTTCATCCAGTACTATCAACTAAACCAGTTCCAATATTTTTGCTATTTGTTGGTTAAACAAATACCCTGCAGATTTTTTAAATACAAAGCACTATCTGTAGCTGAGTTATAATTAAGGAGGTTTGGTCTCTGTAATGTCTGGAAGCGGACAACAGTGCCAATATGCAGTCAGAATCGACCCGTTTCCACAGCCGATAATGGGTAGTAGTCTTCTTATTGTTCTGTTCGTTATATTCAATTGAGCCATCTGAGCAGATTTCTTAGATGCACTGCACCACAACAAACAGCAAAAGACCCACATATGGGTGACAAAATCACACTAGACAAAATACGGTTATTCATTCATTGGCCCAAGCAGCTGGGCCACTTTTGTCTTACACTGGGGTGCTTTGAAGGTGGATACACACACGGGCTGATATCAAATGTACATTTTCAGGCCACACATATTGCAATATAGGGTAAGTGGCGTATACCGAGAAATGTTTTGTTTCTATGC
The DNA here is from genome assembly GCF_038048845.1 of Mixophyes fleayi. Taxonomy (NCBI): domain Eukaryota; kingdom Metazoa; phylum Chordata; class Amphibia; order Anura; family Limnodynastidae; genus Mixophyes; species Mixophyes fleayi. The sequence goes on from NC_134402.1 coordinate 235,197,374, forward strand.
CTGACTACCACCATAAGGGTACATACAAATACATGCTGTTTTTCTCCATGTAAATGCACAAAGGGAAAGGGAGGAGAGAATAGGTGTGCCCATTACAGTATTAATAATGTGTACTAACAAACTGATTATTAAGTTCCATGTAGTAAGTACAAGAATGCCTAAATAGAGAGAACACTTAGAACTCCTCCTGCAAAATAAATCTTTAAATAAAATACAACATCCTAACAAGACTGACTGCACTTTTTATTAAGATGTAAAATACAACGTGAATTATGAGTTTACTCTTATAAATCTAGATATGCACGAAAGAGTTATGTGTTCTGTGCAATATCGCAAAATGTTTCTGAAACTCATGGTAGAGATGGTGGACAAATGTTCCAGCATGACTGGGCACTAAATGCCAATCAGGCAAATATTGGCTAACACCCACACCACTTGGTTTCTCTGCCTGTAAATGCAATTAGTTTCTAATGAGGAATCCAAGGCAGGAGAGGAGAGGAAAAGAGAAGGTATCCACTGCAAGGCAGCACTAATAGATCCCTGTAACTGAATCTTATAAGCATCTGACGTGTCAGCTTTACATCAAAGAGAACAAACCAAGTCCATTTTGTAGCAACTTTCTGCGCTACACCAAATGCATTAATGTAACTATGGAAATATATAATGAGGGACTATAGATTTTGACCTGTTTCCTCACCTATACAAACATGCTTAAAAACAAAAGATATTTAATTAAGCTAAACTACAAAAAGTCCCATCTGGCCTGAAAAAAATATAAATAAATTCAGTCAGGCATTCCTGATGAAACCAATGCACTGGATGAACTCCAACTGTTGTTGTGGTGGAGGTCACAACATTTGAAGGAGTTGAGGCAAAAGTGGACTAAATAATGTACAATGTGCAGACATAAAAAAACCCTGCAAAAATTACTCCAAAACGTGAGGGGCGATTGCCTAGGTTTTTAGAAATTGTTCAGCTGTGCGATATATAATCTAATACCAGCAAAATGTAAAGAAGGTTGCAGAAGTCACAACGTGATAGTTTTATAGGCTGAGGAAAATATGTTCCTTGTAAAAATTGTTTTAAAAATGGTATCTTGTGAGATATATATATATATATATATAATGTTAACATATGACGTAACTTATTTTCTGCATGTCACAAGACCAACTGAAATTTGCATGTAAAGTAAATTGCAAAATTGTTACAAGATTTTAACCACAGATAAAAAGGAATGAAAGTGGAAAATTCCATGTTTAAATCACATAATTTGTTTTATATACACACTCACCACTTGTCCCTGGAGTTCCTTTAGTTTTTCTGTTTTTTGTGCAGCATTTTCTATAGTTTTCAAAGCATTTTCAATTTTATTTAGCCTGTACTCACAGTACGCCTTCTCAAAAGATATTATATCACTAAAGATAAAAAATAAAACATAAAAAGCACATTTCAAAGAGCTCCCACATGTACAAAGAATTAAACTTTTCAGAAATAGAAAGGAAAAAAAACCCCAACAATATATGAATCGTTAACATAACAAAGGTACCACTTTTACTGCTTCCTCTCCAAGCATGCTCTGGTCCCAGCATATCACTTTAGCATACACAGTCAAGAGTTCAGGGGGATTTCAAATAAAATAATCAGGAGGATGTATTGAAAACAGACTAAAATAAAATTATATGGCTAAATGGAATTTACACCACATATATATCACACTGCAAATGTGTATTGGGCAGCTGCTGAGAAACACAGGTCTACCTATAATATTAAAAATGTGTGTTCTATAGGCTCAGCCATAATAGCAATTTTTGATCCCAGGTCCCCGATTCCTTGAGACATCAGTTTGAAAAATGTTATACCTCAACATCTATTTGATAAAATTAAGTTTAGTATTATGTTTTGAAGTTGGGAGAGCAGGTCAAATATGGATTGTCCGATTACTACAGTGAAAAAAAACCACTCTAAACATATTCACCTTTCCTCTACCAACACCCCTCCAACATCCCCATAGGCAGCAGTGGATGCAGGATGCCCAGAAAAGCATGAACAGCACAGTGGCTGGGACTCCTTAGACCTGTCCCAATATTTAATAATAGCCCCCAGTCTCATAATTCTATAATCCTGTGATATTGCTGCTGATAGAGCACACTTAGAAGTAGCTGGGGACATAGGATGATGTCCTCATTAACTGTAGTAATAACACAGGTTTATCCCCAAGCTGTTTTGTAAGCATTTGCACATTTTACGGATAAAAATTGCAGTCTTCTAATGTGTCCACTCATAATAGAGGTGTGTTTGTGTATAATTTATATACAACAAACCAAATTAGCTTTTTCACTCGGGAAGACTAGTATCCATAGAACTATTGGTAATTCCAAGTTCAACTATCCATAAAGTCTGTTTTATTAGTGTCCTCTTAGCAGTCGCTGACATCATGTGCTAATCTGAGAACTGAAATGAGTGCTGCATTCTGAAAAAAATACTTTTATTTATGTCCTAATATTAATATCATTAGGCCTTACCTTGTAAGCACTTTAGAATTGTTGTTAATTAATGTAAGGGCTTCCTTAAAGCTTCCATTCTGGATGAGACAAACCACTTTACAATGTAGGGCTTTAACATCATCCTTTGCCGCCTGCAATACTGTAAACAAAAAATATGGTCTTTAAGCACAAATATCTACAGCTTTTGCGAAGCAAAATAGGACTAGCTAACTTAAAGCAATTAATTTGGGGATAAACCCCAAAAGATTAATTTCTCACAACATCATATTATCGAGAGAGAAAAAAAAAAAGAGTAAAGGCGAAAGTGTATGAGCAGCAACATTATAAATTTAAAATTTTTATGTAAATCTTGCAAAAGGTCATTGATTAAAACATTAATATATAAAGAATAATGTATAATATTCTGTAAAATATACAGATATTAGAAGTCAGTCAGATGACTTTTATAGAGATCACTGAACTCAAAGGAATGTCTAATGCCCTTATAATCTAAACAGTACAAGAAACAGTACAGAAATTAGAACGGTGAGAAATTAAACATATTTGTATTCTCACCTGTCAGGTGTGCACTTGTGAAAGGCAAGAAACAACACTTGTGGTTGCTTGTTATTACAGAAGGCCCATCAGGTTTTAGATGATTTAACAGACAAAATAGTTGTAAAATAAAAAGTTGGGGTGTTCATTTTTAATTTAGTAGTTTCTTTTTTTTTTTGTACAAAGTTGGCCTTCTTTCTTTAGCTGCACCCCCCACCCCCCCCTCCCCAATCTCCTGGCCCCATCAAATTTACCGCCTGTTATCTACATTGATTCAAGTGGTAGCTCTGCCCACAGCTAACTGTGTCACTGACACGGCTACCTGTTGGCGAGAACAACTACTCTTCTTACAGTCTGTGAAAGCTTGCTGCCTTTTCAGTTAGTAGGACATCTAGAAAAACACTGAACATGTACAATCACTGAACAATCCCTTAGATTGTACGCTCCTTTGAGCAGGGTCATCTCTCCACCACTTTTAACTCTGCTCTCCAGCTATCAGCCCTCCTCCTCGAGGACCCTCTTCCCCCCCCCCCCCCTCATCCCCTCTCGCTCCCTCTGGGAGTTTCCCTGTCACCCGTGCCCTGCCTTCTGGGCTCCGTCGTATGCGGACTCTCCCCTCCCCCTACCCTAGCGTTGAGCTCATTGCGTTACTGTGATTATTGTTTACTGTACTGTGCTGTGCTGTCTCACCTTGTATCGTAATTTTGTTTGTCCCTGTACGGCGCCACAGACACCTAGTGGCGCCCTATAAATAAAAATTAATAATAATAATGTAGGGATACATGAATATATTTATGTATCCAACCAGCCATTATGCATCAATTTTGCATACACCAGCTAGGAATAGTCAAGATACCACAAAAAAATAAATGTATACCACATTTGAAAATATGTTACATGTCCAGTTAAAGGACAACTAAACCCAAAATTTGAGGTTTCCGGTTATGAACCAGGAAGGTCAATTAATCTGACATTCTGCTGCAGCAAGGCCAATGTAAATAAAGCATTATCTCATCACTACATTAAATATAGCTGCAACTCCTCCCAAATATTTCGGGAAATATCAATATCCAAAGGAGTCGACAGGTCAAAAAGCTGAGACTGCAGTCATTTGAGTTACTGTGACATCACTGACCCTGCCCCTGTGTACAAATCTACAAGTCAACACACTGCGTTTTCACAAAGCATGTATTCCAAGGTATCAGTCACAGTGTATGTTGTGTTAAAGACTAACTTCACTCCCAACATGGCAACTTGCTGCACAGGGGTCAAAGAACATATGGGACCTGTTTTTAGTAAAGTATATGAACTCCAGTTATTTCAGATATATTACTCAACTCAGTAATGCATACTTAGACATATATTAATCTTAAAGTGGTTTTACTTGCTCTTTAATTGGCACCAACATAGTATTTTAATGTAAAAATCCTATGTAGGTTACAGATCCTCTTTGTAAAAGCCCCACCCACTAGTGTTATATGGGTCACTGTGAATATGAAGCAGCAGTCCATGCAGTATATTTGATTTGATTTTGGAAACCTCAGCATCAGTTTACAAATACAAGTGACATGAACAGCTTGTACTCGTCTTAAGTTTAAAATAATTAATTATTCAAACACTGCTGACATTAATTAGTCTTCCACAATATATACGGTGTTGGAATAATTTAGGATTCAAACTTAGTAATGCTTGCCTCTTTATCACACCATATCTATGGCTTCATAAAGACACAAATCCATTGTGAAACGTTGCGCCTTTTAGTAGATACCATTTAACAGAATTGTGGCACAAGCATGGTGATATTATTTGTAAGACATGTCCTATTTTCAAAATGTTTTGTGAGGACTTCTTTTCAAGCTGCACCCACTCCTTCCCTTACATAATAAGACTTTCATCTGGTCTACAAACCTTTAAGCATTCTCTGAAAACCCACCTCTGCGGGCAAGCTTATAACATTCCTCAACCACCCTCTTAACCTCTGATAGGTTACCCTATCAGTGTTCTCCCTAGAAAATCTCACTAGTCGGGTAGCATTAAAAAGTAGACAGGTGAGGTCATTTGTAATCCTTTGCAATAACAATGGAAAATGTTGGAAGTTATTGGCCACACCTGCCAGGACTGGCCAGAATGGTTGTCAGTGGTCCAACACACATAGTGCCTGTTCTAATAGGAAAAACAATAATCATAATAGGACTTTGTTGGGCTCCAAGAGCCGAGTGGCAAGTAAAAACAGCCGGGTGGAGCACCTGGGAAATAGGTGCTGGGGAGAACACAGACTATTACTACCCTTTACACAAGACAACCACCCCTTTGGCCCCCTGACCAACAATGCTGTGTGACTGGAACATATAACATATGAATCACTTTTAACCTTTGCACTCCTACTGGAATGAAATGTAATATATAGACTTAACCTCATGTACCCAACCCCCATTGTCCCACAGCAGTGTTCTCCCTGGCCTTGAGCGCCCAGCAAAATTACCCTTGCCGCCCGGCACTCATGTTGCGCAGCCGAAAGTCACGCAGCGCAACTTTCGATCAACAGGGGCAAACTTCAGGGGTAAGGGGAAGGGAACCTGTATAAAAGAAAGTGTGCGTTTGCCAGTAGTTCACTTGTTGGTAAACCTTAAAGACAGTGCTTTTTACTTGGGTGTCTTGTGTATAGCCAGCATTTGTGCATTTTTTTGGCCACAGTTTAAACAGCATCTGGCAACTTAAAAAATTATTGGTGTCCAAACAGCATTTGTATAGTATCTGGGCACATGATTTTCTACTCTAAAATGAATTAAAACCTGTTTAAGGAATCGCAAGAAGCAGAGCACACTGAATGATCTGATGTCGATTTCATTAGAGGGAACAGATCCTACAGACTCTGATTATGAAAAAGCTGCGGAGGACTGGGCCTCTAAGAAGAGAAGAATTAATCTGTAAAATGTTAATCTAGAGGTTAAATCAATGGATTTCAACATTTAATTTGTGCAATTGCCCCCACCCAGCTACTTTTTGCTGCCACCCAGCTGGTAAAATTTTCTGGGGAGTACACTGCATTGATTTTAGGCTTGTGCGCTGGGTTTTCTTACCTCTTTGTCTGCATTATCAAGTACTGCTTTATTACCGTGTTTGTCCCCAATTAATAAAGTTCTACAGAATTTGCTGGCACTATATAAATGTCATACTTGCCTACTTTTAAAACCTCCCAGAAATTCCGGGAGAGTAGGAAAATATGATGATGATGATGATGATCATAACTTTTAATGAAATACAGCATATCGTAATATGAGGATCAACTCATACAAGCAATTTTCTTTAGTCAAATTGAAACATGTATATTAGAAGGAATTACAAATATACTATAAAATAGAAAGAATATTAGAAGTCACCTCAAAGTCCAATGACCTGTATAACAGCACTCTGTCTGAGATCTCATACTTTTATATGGTCACGGAGCTCTTCAGTAACTTTTGTTATACTTTACAGTGTAGGATACATTATTCTCATAGGTTAAACTTTTATAATCATTTAGAATGACCTTTGCTATTTGCAAACAGATGGCGAGCACAAATCAATTAACACTTTAAATATTAATATCATTTCATCAAAACATTATTGATTTTTCACTGTTAGACTGTCTTAGTGTGTTGTGGTTGAAATTACAGCCACACATTTAAAGCTACAAATACTTACTCTTATTGATGGACTTTAGGGCCCGAGTGAAGTCCCCGTTCTGTCCAGCTTTATTCACATCGCTCCATAAAGAGGCCAGCGAGGACGATCCTGCAGTACCCCCAGGAGTCGCCATCTTGAGCCCCCGGAATAGGATGGGAACGCTAGATAGGAATGATGAGAGCGGCCAGTAATGATGACGCTAAATCCACGACACCACTCGACTCCATTTTTAACAAGGGCAACAGACAATGTTAATATAAAAAATAGTTGAAATATATACTTCAAATGTTCCAATTTATCAATATTAAACGATAACATTTATAAAACGAAATCACTTATTTTCGAGGCATATTTGAAGTCCTTTTACAGTTCTCCCGGCACCTGGAACTTATAGTGCCCTTAATAAAGATGGCCGCTTAGCAACATTTGCTCCTTAATCAACGATTGTTAATGACACGTTTCAAAAGCTTTCCTCGACCCTCGACCCTTTCCTCTTCCTGTCGTGGGACCTGGTGTTCTCTTTACCAGATCCTCCGAGTTGGGTGCATGTTAAATAAACATGACTATGCGTGTTATCGCAGTATTATTCTAATCAATTTATATGACTGAAAAGAATTCTGGTAGTTTGTAGTTTTTATATGGTAGGTCAAATATAGAAGAAAATAGCAGGAGGTTAAATGTTTCTTTAGGTTATATTTGTTAATACATCGAATCACTGGTAAAGATAGTGTAAATATCGGAGGGGTGAAAATACCTTAAAGACCTTTATATATATGTAAGCCCGTTCATATGTGTTTTCTACACCAAGGTAATGTAGGAAATAAACAATCGGTAGTTCCGAAAACCTATCTCTGTGTCGTTTCACAAATTTGGGACAATATTAAGATCAAACAGTTAATAAATCACTGCTGTAGTTATTGGTTATAGTGTTACCACTAGCTTTGAATCTACAGTTGAATAATAGTTTTGTCTCTTATGTTACTTTCAGTAAAGCATAGTATATTTTTAGTTCAGATGAAATTTGAGAATATATTTTAATTTATGGTATTTATGGTGTTCCATAATCTGAAAATGTTTGCAAACCCCTGTGCTAATGTATACATTCTAGTTTGTAAATACCATTCATTTTGTATAATAAATATTTACACACTGATCAGCCACAACATTAAAACCACTGACAAGTGAAGTGAATAGAATAACATTGATTATCTAGTTACAATGGCACCTGTCAAGGGGTGGGAACAGTCAGTTATTGAAGTTGATGTGTTGGAAGAGGTAAAAATGGGCAAACAAGGTTTTGAGCGACTTTGGCGAGAGCCCAATTGTGATGACTAGGTCAGAACATGTTCAAAACGGCAGGTTTTGTGGCGTGTTCTCATTACACAGTGGTTGGTATCTACCGAAAGTGGTCCAAGGAAGGACAATCGGTGAACTGGCAACAGGGTCTTGGACACCCAATGCTCTTTGATGCACATGGGGTACGAAGGTTAGCCTGTCTGGAATAAATCCACAGAAGAGTTACTGTAGCACCAATTGAAAAAGTTATTGCTGGCTATGATAGATGTCAGAACACACAGTGCATCAAAAGATGCTGCGTAGCTGCGGACCGGTCAGAGTGCCCATGCTTACCCCTGTCCACCGCCGAAAGTGCCTGCAATGGGCATTTGAGACCCAGAAACTAACCATGAAGCAGTGGAAGAAGGTGGCCTGCTCTGATGAATCACGTTTTCTTCAAATCATTTGGACGGCCGGGTGCATGTGCGTCATTTAACTGGGGAAGAGATGGCATCAGAATGCACTATAAAAAGAAAGGTATCACAACCAGTAGGGTCAGAGGAGTACCCGTACAGTCTTCTCATGTTGGCACTACCTCGTAGAGGGCGCGGAGTCTAACGGAGTGGGAGGTTTTTCGCCAGAGACTCCCACAAGGGTGCTTGGTTTTCGCAGCTCCCTGACCGCAGTTCTAGGTGATGAGCGAAACTGAAGAGAACCAGGACTATATCTGAAGATGCTTCAGATGAGGAATACCAGGATGGCTTAGAGATTAGGAGACAGTAGAGCAGTGTGCTGATTAACACAGGAGGCTGGTAGTGATGATAGCAATAACCAGCAGAGCGTTTACCACAAGCATAGTGGAGTAGACACAGAGGCTGTGATGATCTGCGAATAGAGGTGCTGGATACTCAAAGAACAGGTAGAAATAACCTGCAGAGCGTTACCACAGGATAGTGGCTGAGATGATCTGCGGATTGATGTCCTGGAGACACAGGGAACAAGCCATCTGAACAGGAGAGTAGTTCTGAAGATCTGGCAACTTGGTAGAGAAGCAGGTGCTTTAAATAGACATTGCTGACAGGCAATTAGCCAATCAAGCGAATGCAGGAAGTATTGAGCAGACCAGATGTGTGCCTACTCAGTTCAGCCCAGCAAGTAAATGCAGAAAGAGGGAAACAGGTGAGAAGAGTGACCATAATGCAGGTTTAGCTGGCCCAGTGTGTGACAAAGGTGGAGGCATTTTGGATGTTATTTTGACACATACCAACTACCTAAACATTGTTGCAGACCAAGTACACCCCTTCATGACAACAGTATTCCCTAATGGCAGTGGCCTCTTTCAGCAGGATAATGCACCCAGCCACACTGCAAATATTGTTCAGGAACGGTTTGAGGAACATGACAAAGAGTTCAAGGTGTTGACTTGGGGGTATATTTACTAAACTGCGGATTTGAAAAGTGGAGATGTTGCCTATAGCAACCATCAGATTCTAGCTGTCGTTTTGTAGAATGTACTAAATAAATGAAAGCTAGAATCTGATTGGTTGCTATAGGCAACATCTCCACTTTTACAAAGTCGCAGTTTAGTAAAGTACCCCTTGGCCTTCAAATTCCCCAGATTTCAATCCGATCGAACATATGTAGGATGTGCTGAAAAAACACGTCAGAGCCATGGAAGCCCCACCTCACAACTTACATGATGTAAAGGATCTGCTGCTAACGTCTTCCTGCAAGACGCAACAGGACACCTCCATAGGTCTTGGTGGGTCCATGCTTTGACAGGTCAGAGCTGTTTTGACGGCACAAGAGGGACCTACACAATATATACTGTATGTTGTGTAGGTTCCCCTTGTGCAGCCAGAACAGCTTTCACCCGTCGGGGACATTCTGCACATCCTAATTCCAAATATATTAAAAGATACTACACTGCTGTGACTGAAACTACAATACACAATCCAAAACACAGATGTTGGTCCACACTTTAAATACTAATAACATAATTAAAAACAGACATGTTAATGTTGGCAGTAATATAAACTACATTATAACTTCTAGAATAGACATGAGGTTCTTTGTGCACATTTTGATCAAACTGGATGTCCATCTACCACGTCAAAATGACCTCATTCCGATGGGTTCCTACACTAACAATTTATCATTTTATAATATGGAACTTACCTCATTTAGTTCCACAAAACTACAAGTAATGTTCATAAGAATCTGATTGCTGCTGTGATCAAAAACACCTATAGATATTTATATATGTTTTGAAGGTTGTAACTCTTCTTTTTAGCCCAGCACCCCACCAATCAATCAATAGGTGTTTTAAATCGGAGCAGCATAGCCTGGTTCCTACCAATACTTATACCGCTTTCATACTGCCGCCCCGGCAATATCCCGGGTTTTTCAAGCTGGGTTTTTGCCGGGGCTCGGAGCGTCCCAGCTCAGAAACACCGTTCATACTGCACCTCGGACCCGGAAATTTCCTGGGTTGACCCCATTCATACTGCACAAGTCTGTGCCCTGGCAATTTGTGGGAGTCATCACCAGAGCAGTTTTCATTGGCTGAAAACATTTATTTTTTTGTAATAGTCTGCTTTTCTGCTGTTTTGTCCATAAAGATGTGTGAGTGTATCTTATAAGTTATTTAAATTTTTATTGTTCCATTGTATCATTTGTAAACAATCAGACATTTCTTCAGTGTTTCCACCAATTCCGTTCTGTACTGCTCACCGCTCCGTACTTTACTTTAGTCACCTATGTAAAGTATGTGTGACCTTTCTCTTTCGTTTGTTTCTTATAGTGTGGATGATAGAAGTAGTTGTTTCAGTCCATACTGTTGTTTTCCTCTCAAGTTTTTTTTTCCTGGTTTTATGTATGCAGTTAATGTAAATATTGTGAGCATTACAGGTCATTGCAGTGTTGACACTGTGACATCATCCTCCAAAGACAGGCAGACAGCCAATCAGCTTGTTTTCTGTGCAACCTGGGTTGAAAAATGAGAATGATTTGGCCTTGAAGGACCTAACCTGGACAAAATATGTAAAGAAAGAATTCTGACCCTCATTCAGAAAGAAAGACTAATTTGTGTGTGTGGGGGGGGTCTGACTATGCTTGCCTACCAGATTAATGTACTGCCCACGAGGGTTGACTATCGAGAATTCCAGTGTAGATGGGACCCTATTGTGTATTAATGTATCAGTGTTCTCACCAGAAAATTCTGCCAGCCGAGTGGCATTTAGAAGCACCTGAGTGGTGGCAGTTGTAATACTTTGCAATAATAAAAAATGTTGGAGGTTATTGCCAACGCCTGCCAGGACTGGTCAGACTTGGTTAGTGGTGTAACATACACTGCTGGCTGTAGTGCTCACATAGTTTCTGTTATAATATGATAAACAACAGTGTATCCTATTATAATAGAACTCTCTTGGACTCCAAGACCCAAGTGGCAAATAAAGACAGCCGGGTGGAGCACCAGGGAAAATGGTGCTAGGGAAGGAGTTGGCAAAACATAGTGTTGCATGCAATTCTGACATAGTAGGTGAAGCTTTTTAATTATGAGGTATTGGGAAATCTAGATACAATCATGTAAATAGTTTGAAAGGTTACACATACTGCCAATAGTTGTAAGTATTAACTGAAAACAATACAAAACCATACACTACTATTCACTACTGCCTCATTTGGAGTTTAAAGAAGTAACAAGCTTAAATAAGAGATAAATACGATAATACATTTGCAAAATATTATGTATATATATATATATATATATATATATATATATATATATATATATATGTTAATGGGTACTAGCAATTTCTGCCCTTAACTGTATGACCCATATGTATGGATAGGAATGTTTAGTTGTCCCATACTCATGAGTCATCTTTCATAGGACAATTATTTATGATTCAAGTCATAATAGCTTCATGAACCAAACATTGCGTACATGCTAATAATTGTATAAATAATTTATAAATATATATAGTCATTCACATCAGTCCCTGTCCCAGAGGAGCTTACAATCTATAATCCCTACCACATGGACACACACCAGGGCTTTTGTGAATTTCAGCATATTTACCTAGCAGTATGTCTTTGGAGTATGGGAGGAAACTGGAGCACCCTTTCAGAGATTTTACGCAATAAGCGTATCTAATGTGATATATTAAGGAAATACATTACATACATAATAATAAAGCATACATTATTGCATATACGCAATCCATAAATTATATTTGTTTTGGTCCATAAACGGAAGTTCAAAGTGTGAGTTTATGTTCACCCAGGGTCTGTGTCATTAAGGCATTCATACTGAGCTCATGGTGCGTTTGTTTTAAACTGTACATAAATCGGTTCTGCTTACTCCCAAAGTCAATAAGGAATGGATCTAAAGATACGTGTCGCGTTGACTACAGGTGAAGGGTTACTCTACTGTGCTAGACTAGACACTGCAGGATACATACAATTCCTATGTGGAATATAAAATCTCAAAAGAATGCACAGAAAATAAAAAATTAAGTAATTAATGTTACCTGTCAATAATAGTCTTTTATGATTGTGAATGGAATTTTTTTAAAAATAGTTTTTTTTTAATATATTTTCCTCCCTTGGAAAACAATTTAATTATAATGTCTACTATAGATAAAATCATTTTTACAGTTGCTCCTTATTGCAGACATATTTTTGCATACATACTGAGATATCAGCACTAGTACTCGGAACTTAAACTAGCCCCCCCAGTTGAAGCAAGATGTACGGCAGAAAACCAGCGTACTGCTGTGTGTGGACTGAGTTTCACATGGACATGCCTGCACGGGAATGACCTTACTGAATATTGCCTACGTGATTCCACCCATTTCCCACCCCGTTCACTTCCATAAATCATAGTCTGTAATAAGTGTTGTTTGTGCTCAAAGCTGAGTTGGACATGGCTATGTTCTGTTGTGTATTGTCCTCTTCTGAGCATGTGCAGCTTGACGTTTGTGATCGATACTCCCAAGACCGGCAGAAACGTTCCTTAATGACTTAGACTCCTAAGGGGGTATTTAATTGTTAGCGTTAACGCTAACAAACGAACGCTCAAAAAATCTTACCGTTAATACGGTAATTACTCGCGGAATTTCAGCTCGCCGCTCCAGCTGAAATTCCGCGAGTAAACTACCGTATTAACGGTTTTCGCGCGCAATATTACCGTATAAACGGTAATATTTTTTGAGCACTCGTTTTTCAGCGTTAACGCTGACAATTGAATACGCCCCCTAGTGTGAAAGTAATAACTGTGACACTAAGGGGTATATTTACTAAACTGCGGGTTTGAAAAAGTGGAGATGTTGCCTATAGCAACCAGTCAGATTCTAGTTATCATTTACTTAGTACATTCTACAAAATGACAGCTAGAATCTGATTGCTTGCTATAGACAACATCTCCACTTTTTCAAATCCGCAGTTTAGTAAATATACCCCTAAGACTAGAGCTGTTTAGCTTTGCAGCTTCCCCTTTAAGAATCCAATCTCTACAGGTCAATGGAAATCAGGTCAATGCAAATCCAAAAAGGGGACAGTTCTGTAGTACAAAAAAACCTTTTTATTATAGCAAGTATACACGTGCCAGATAATAAAAACTTGTGAGTCCATGTCCATGCAGAGATGAGAGAAATCTCTGACGTTTGAGGGTCTGCCCTTTAAGGACCCGATCTCCAGAGGTCAAAATCTATAATGAAATTGAGAAAGTGGTGTGCTTTTATATTATAAAAAATATATATTTTTATTATAGCTATAAATAGTTTAATTGAACTTATACCAAACAATAAAAACTTGATAAAACTTAACTCCACAGAAAGGATATAGTGGTCAGCCATTTTATGTGGAGTCGAGGCTTTGGCACAAGTATTCTAATCCTATATTCCATCTGCACAATTGTTTCTCTCTTGTCTGAATGACGTTCATGAGATGGACTGATGTATTCAGAGTCTGAATACATCAGTATTAGTGGTCAGCTGAGAGTTCGATTGTAGTAGACAGGAGTTCAGGAGAGTCCTGTAATACAGAGAAGCAAGACTGCTTACCTGTCCCTGGAAACTTGTAACTATCCTGAGTCATCACAGTGACTAGGTGAGGAAGAACTTCAGCAGTGTCAGAGCTGAACAGTGTTTTACTATAACAGTAATGGTAAGTGACTTAGCAGAACTCTTTATAGAGATGTGCCAAGAACTAAGGTAGTGTCCTAATAAGAGCTAGGAGCAAATTAAAGATGGTTTATATTCATTAGGCTGAACCAATATTTTGTAGATTACAAGTGTTTCACTGACCAAAGGTACTACATTTGAAGCTAGTCCTGTTATAATATACAGAATATGGTTACTCTATATACTATATAATATTTCCTATCTGGTAACAGTTATGGTGAAAAAGGCAGAGGTCCACCAAGTTCACCATCTCATGAATTTAAATTGCATTGAACCAAAGAAAGGCAAAGCTAAACCTCCTCTATTGCCAATTTAACCTCACATGGGAAACCTTTCTTCCTGATCCCTAAATTGAAATCTGTTAAATTACCTCCATAGTTTCTTGTACTTATTAATAGGGATGTGCACCGGCGACTTTTGGTGTCTCGTGTTTTGTGTTTTGAATTCGGATTTTCTTGAGGTTTTGGGTTCGGATTTGTTTCGCAAAACACCTGCCGAAAGGTTTTGGTTCGAATTTAAGGTTTTGGATTCAGATTTTTTTTGAAAAAAGCATAAAAAGTCCAAAAATCAAGTTTTTGGGCTTATTTTCACTCCTACGCTATTATTAACCTCAATAACATTCAATAACAATCATTTCCACTAATTTACAGTGTATTCTGAACACCTCACAATATTGTTATTAGTCCAAAACATTGCAACGAGGTATCTTTCTGGACTGCGTAGTGGAGTGGTCCCCACAATATAATAAGAAAACCATCAACTGGTCTTAATTACACCAAAAATTGTACCTGGACTGCGTAGAAGAGTGGTCACCACAATATAATAAGAAAACCATCAACTGGTCTTAATTACACCAAAAATTGTATCTGGACTGCGTAGAGGAGTGGTCACCACAATATAATTTAAAAACCCTCAACTGGTCTGAATCGCACCAAAAAATGTACCTGGACTGCGTAGAGGAGTGGTCACCACAATATAATTTAAAAACCCTCAACTGGTCTGAATCGCACCAAAAAATGTACCTGGACTGCGTAGGGGAGTGGTCACCACAATATAATTTAAAAACCCTCAACTGGTCTGAATCGCACCAAAAAATTTATCTGGACTGCGTAGAGGAGTGGTCCCTACAATATAATTAAAAAACCCTCCACGGGTCTGAATCGCACCAAAAAATTTATCTGGACTGCGTAGAGGAGTGGTCCCTACAATATAATTAAAAAACCCTCCACGGGTCTGAATTCCAAAAAAAAGTTTCTTGACTGCGTAGTGGGGTGGCACCGGTACACAATTTTTTACCAGGGCCACAATATAATTAAAAAACCCTCCACGGGTCTGAATTCCACCAAAAAAGTTTATGGACTGCATAGCATAGTGTAGTGTTCCCCACAATATTATTTAAAAATTTTGCAGCAACAGTCAACGTTGTTTAATATCTGATACACCTCTATCTGGACTGCATAGTGGAGTGGCCCCGGTACTAAATTTGGTACCGGGGCCACAATACCTCCTCCAACTTCCAAGTGTAGTGTTTATAACATATAAACACTACAGTAATTCAAGCACGTCAATACCTCTTGTTTTAAATAATGACAGGGCATTTTACTTTTGGTTTAATTTTTTGAATTTGTTGACATTTTGTTTTACTTTTTGAACATGGCAAACGACTGTTGAATGGTCACATAATGCCAAAAAAAGAGTTGCAAGATGGAATTGTCCTTGGGCCCTCCCACCCACCCTTATGTTGTTGAAATAGGACATGCACACTATAACAAACCAATCATTTCAGCGACAGGGCCTACCAAACAACTGTGGCTGAAATGATTGGTTTGTTTGGGGCCCCACACCAAAAAAACAATTCATCTCTCCCTGTACAAACTAAACAGGCTCTACTGAGGAAAGATGTCGTCCTCATCCTCAACCTCTGATTCCTCTCCCCCTACAGTGTGTACTTCCTCCTCCTCACACATTATCAATTCGTCCCCGCTGGACTCCACAACCACAGGTCCCTCTGTACTATCTGGAGGGCAGTGCTGTACTTCATTGAGGAATTGATTATTCATTTTTATAAACATAATTTTTTCAACGTTGTGTGGAAGCAACCTCCTTCGCCGCTCACTGACCAGGTTCCCCGCTGCACTAAAAACTCTTTCCGATTACACACTGGAGGGGGGACAACTCAGGTAAAATAGAGCCAGTTTGTACAGGGGCTTCCAAACTGCCTTTTTTTCCTGCCAGTAACAATATGGACTGTCTGACATGTCTATTTGGATGGTGTCAGCAAAATAATCCTCCACCATTTTTTCAATTGTGACAGCATCCAATGCAGCGACAGTAGACATGTCTGCAATGGTTGGCAGGTCCTTCAGTCCGGACCAGATGTTATCAGCATCCCCGCCAGCGGCTCTTTTAGGAAAACTGAGCTTTTTCCTCGCAGCCATAGATGTGGAAGAAAATGAGGGTGGAGCTGTTGGCATGTCACGGTCCTCTTCAGAGGACAATCTCCTGACCAGCAGGTCTTTGCACTGCTGTAGACTTGTGTCCACCGGAAACAGAGACACAACATACGCTTTAAACCGAGGATCGAGCACGGTGGCCAGAATGTATTCCTCTGACTTTAAAAGAGTGACCACCCTCGGATCCTGGCAAAGCGTACGAAGGGCTACATCCTTAAGAGCTACATGCTTGGTGTAATCGCAATGGTTTACCAGCTCCTCCCTCACTTTCTCCAGCTGCTTCTGCAACAGCCTGATCAGGGGAATGACCTGACTCAAGCTGGCAGTGTCGGAACTGACTTCTCGTGTGGCAAGTTCAAACGGCTGGAGAACCTTGCACAACACGGAAATCAGTCTCCACTGCGCTTGACTCAGGTGCATCCCCACTCCTTTGCCTATGTCGTAGGTGGCTGTGTAGGCCTGAATGGCCTTTTGCTGCTCCTCCATCCTCTGCAGCATATAGAGGGTGGAGTTCCAGCGCGTCACAACCTCTTGTTAGAGGTGATGGCAGGGCAGGTTCATGCTTTTTTGATGTGCCTCTAGTCTGCGGTAGGCACTGGCTGAATGCCAAAAGTGTCCAGCAATTTTGCGCGCCACCGCAAGCATCTCCTGCACACCCCTGTCACTCTTGAGGTAATGCTGCACCACCAAATTAATGGTGTGGGCAAAACATGGGACGTGCTGGAAATTGCCCATATTTAATGCCCGCACAATGTTACTGGCATTGTCTGACACCACAAATCCCCATGAGAGTCTAAGTGGGGTAAGCCACTGGGAGATAATTTCCCTCAGTTTCTCTAATATGTTATCAGCATTGTGCCTTTTATTAAAGCCTGTAATACACAATGTTGCCTGCCTTTGCACGAGCAGCCATTTTGTAGATGCTGCTACTGATGCAGCTGTTGCTGTTGCTGCGGAAGGGGATGCATCTACCCAGTGGGCTGTCACAGTCATATAGTTCTTCGTTTGCCCAGAACGGCTTGTCCACATGTCCGTGGTTAAGTGGACAGTGGGTACAACCGCATTTTTTAGAGCACTGAGGACACTTGATCGTACTTCTCTGTACATTTTTGGTATCGCCTGCCTAGTGAAGTGGAATCTCGACGGGATTTGGTACCGGGGACACAATACCTTCATCAACCCTCTAAATCCCACTTCACTGATGGCGGACACCGGGGGCACGTCTAACACCAACATTGCAGTTACAGCCGCAGTTATATGCTTTCGTATTTTGTGGTCATGGCAAACGACTGTTGGATGGTCAATTGTTTTGTGAAAGACTTAGCGGTCTTACAACTTCCCCTCTGGGAAGATGACCGACTAACAGCAGCAACAGCAGCAGTGGCAGTAGTAGGCGTACCGCTGCAGGATTCCTCGGATGAATCCCATATTGAAGAGCACTCAGTCTGGCTGCTGACTGGGGCTGCAGGACTGAATCTGATGGAGATCGTGGAGGAAGTTGACGAGGAGGGTGTTGCTGGTGTGTATCCAACTGGACCACGGGATTTAGGTGTCCCTGTACCGATAACGGTCCTAGCCCCAGTTCCTGAACTAACCACTGAACTATGAAGATTATTCAGGTGACGTATAAGGGAGGATGTCCCTAGGTGGGCAAGATCCTTACCCCTGCTTATTTGAGCTTTACATAAGCTGCATATGGCCATACATTGGTTGTCCGGATTTGGATAAAAATAACTCCAGACCGAAGAGGTGCATTTTTTGGTCTTCTGACCAGGCATGACGATGGGCTTTTTCATCCCATGGACATCAGCTGTTTCCCCCCTGGTGCCTCATTTTCAATAACCACATCACCATCCTCATCATCAAGTTCCTCCACAGCGCCAGCTACATCATCAATAGCCTCCTCCCGAGCCACCTCTTCCCGTACAGTGATGGGAAGGTCAGGCTTGACAACCACCAACACCCTTGGACTCGCCTTGGGGATTTGTGATAATTTCTCTTTAGAAGGCAGAGTTGTTTGCTGTTTTGTTGCTGACAGCATAACTCTCTTCAAATTTTTATAGGGGGGGAGGAGGAGGAGGGCTAAGATCCTTGGGTGAAGCTGAACCACTAGTCATGAACACGGGCCAGGGCCTAAGCCGTTCCTTGCCACTCCGTGTCGTAAATGGCATATTGGCAACTTTACGTTTCTCCGCAGATGATTTTAAGTTTCTCTTTTTGCTACTTTTACTTAACTTGGGCTTTTTGGATTTTACATGCCCTGTACTAGGAGAGTGGGCATCGGGTTTTGAAGACGACGTTGATGGCATTTCATCGTCTATGTCATGACTAGTGGCAGCAGCTTCAGCATTAGGAGGAAGTGGGTCTTGATCTTTCCCTACTTTATCCTCCAAATTTTTGGTCTCCATTATATGTAGCACAAGATACTGCAGAATGTGTGAAATTGGTAATATTGCAGTACCAATGGACTTATACTGCTGGATTGGTTTTGCAAATTTTGTTATAATTACTTTTTTTAAAACAAAATGTTTTTAATTTTTTTTTATAAGTTTTTTTTTATTTTTTAAAAACTTGGGAATAATGGGGAAATAACTATGCCCTTAGAAGCACAGAGCACAGGACACAGCACCACTGGACTGAACAGGACACAGCACAGGACCCAGCAGCACTACTGAACTCAGAAGGACAGAGCACAAGACACAGCACCACTGGACTGATACTGCTGAATGTGTGAACTTGGTAATATTGCAGTACCAATGGGCTTATACTGCAGGATTGGTTTTGCAAATTTTGTTGTAATTAATTTTTTTTTTTAATAATTTTTTGGTATTTTTTTGTATAACTTTTTTTAATTTTTTAAACACTTGGGAATATTGGGGAAATAACTATGCCCTTAGAAGCACAGAGCACAGGACACAGCACCACTGGACTGAACAGGACACAGCACAGGACCCAGCAGCACCACTGAACTCAAAATTGACAGAGCACAGCACACAGCACCACTGGACTGATACTGCAGAACACAGCACAGCACAGCACAGCACAGAACTAAACAGCACAGCACGAGATCTACCAGGACAGAGGACCACCTAACACACCCTCCCTCTACCCTGATCAATGCCCGAGTGAAGATGGCGGGGGCGACTAGCGGGGAATTTATAGGATCCGAGTATCGCGAGATCCGACAGCGGGATTATGACTCCGAGCCTCGGTTTCAGGTTTTCATTTGGCGCCAATACCCGGATCTGTCTCAGGTCGGCAACGTTCGGGTGGGCTCGGATTCACGAAATCCGAGTGCGCTCATCTCTACTTATTAAACCCATTTTTAAATTCATTTAATACTGTGAATTTTCCATCACCATTTCGCAGTTAGGAACTCTACAACTAAACTAAGCTTACTGTAAATATCCATTTCCTATACTGTTGGAGAAATCTTCTTTCTTCCCCTCACAATTGACAACTCCTTGCCCTCTGTATGGCCATGGTACAAAAAAATTGTTGGACAAATATTTATATGACCTTGACTGTATCTATACATATTAATTAGGTCACCTCTTTTTCTACCAAGTTATTATTCAGCTCTTAGTTAATAACCCTACATAGCTTAGTGTCAAATGCAAATATGAATACCTTACTTTCTAGGTCATCTACCAGGTCATTAATAAAAATATTAAAAAGACAGGGCACAGTACTGATCTCTGTAGTACAAAACTATTAACTTTAGTTCAATCTAGGTTTTATCCACTTATAACTTTCCTTTGTCTTTTATACTTCAACCAGTTCATTACACCTGTGCATACTGTTTTTCCCCCTGAAGACCTAGGAATTGCATCTAATGTACCGGACTGCTATGTTGAACAGTATCAAACACTTTACTTATATAAATGTTATTAAGCCACTGTATTACGTGACAGCTAGATGACAAGATGTAACTGTTTATATCAACATACGGTTTTTAGAATATTTTCCACTGGCTTAATCATAATATACTAATGTAGTAGGCAAATACGCACGCACACACTCGCATTACAACAGTTAGTTATTTATATAATATTATATTGGTTCTGTTACACTGTAATTCAGGAGCAGATTGTATTCGGTTTATTATTAGTCTATATATATATATATATATATATATATATATATATATATATATATAGTGATTATATGTACATTGTAGTGTTATTAAAGGTTTAGGTAATAGGAAAGGTGTCATGCCTGATATCATATTGAAGCCCTAATCATCAGCAGCTGTCCGGTGCAGTCGGCGAAGAGATCGCACATTGCATACTTTAGTTATTGATATTAGAGAGTAAACCTTTGTATGATACTGGCTATGAAAAGGAGCAGACCCCCTGGAGAGAAGATCCCCACCTTTGGATTCCTTAGATTGAATCAACCTATTACCTGTCTGGCCTGGACCCACCCAACGTCTGGACCTATAGAAACAATCTACGTCATCTCTATTGTTCACAATGAAACACTGACTGTATATATATTAGCTGCATCTCACTGGGGCTTCAGTCAGCTCTGACACAATATTCTATACAGAATATTGTCCATCGGGTCCCGTGGGTGCGCATGCGAGCGCATGCGATTGCTTTGGTATGTATTTATCTTTTGGTATTGGCTGTGCTGTACTGTACTTTATCATAATATAATAATGTATTGAATTGTTGACTATTTACATCTGCTAAAATAAATTACTTTGTGCTTTGGACACACATACAATTGATTGGGCAATGCTTATTTTAAAACGATAGAATTACTTTAATAACATTTAAACACTTCATGTTCATCAATAGCATCATCCTATGTGCTATCAATAATGTCATATACAATCTCCTTCAGCTTGCGTTAATATACACACTTCTAATAATGTCATCAGTTCTTCTCATCAACACTTGGGGGCGGGCTATTGTCTGTTCATTCTTCCCAGTCTCCCGATACTCAAGATTTAACAGTGATCGGCTTGCAAAGCATTGGGAGACTTCAGTCTAAGGGACCTAGGTGTCGTACTTTTTTCCCTAGTGACCTCCCACCCATAGTTCGGGTACCTCAAGAATATTTAGTGGGAAGAGAACTAGTCCTACTTGATATAATCACTGAGGTATGTGAGAGCACGCCCAGCACTTTGTTTGGTCTAAAACCTTACCCTCCCAATGATAATCATTCTCAAGGATGCCTGCTCAAGTCCGAATATTACTGGACTGGCATCGCTGGGTGTACCTCTTTTGTAACTATGGGGTCACCGTACTTACGGACGTAATGCTACTCAGACAATAGCCCCTCGCTCTTTCTCCAAGCTCCAGGGTTTCCAAATTTTCCTTTACCCCTGAATTGAATAGAGTAATTGGCTGGACCGATTATGCTACTAACTTCTCCTTCCTCCCCAATACCTCCTTATTATTACCTGAACCAGTCTCTGTCACCTGCTAATAATCAAAAGAATTAACCGTCCTGAGAAGAGAATGAAATGAGAGAACACAAAACAGGAAAAAATACAACTTCATGCTGGACACCAGTCTTAGCCTTTGGCTCAGGTGCTACTAACTGCATTCGAGGCCTTCCAGAACAGACTCATAAGTGCCCTTGGACCCTTCTCTGAGTGTTGGCCCCTCTGCAGTGGGTGGAATGGGCACCAGTGTGTCTCTGCTACCCTTAAAGACGTGATGCTGGTAGCCTACACCTGGTACCTGTCTGTCAAAGAACCTGTGCCTAAGAAATTATTGCTCCACAACTTACTCTCCCAATCAACATCCTGACAGTTAGTGTGACTTTTCAGGAAACAGTGTTTTGGACGTTCTTGGTTACTGTCTCACTATTTACCTTCTCTCAAGGTCTAACCTAGCCTCCCAGTTACAATCTCATCTCACGAGGGGTCAAGAACATTTCAAAAACTGACAGGTTAGGAGTCTGCCCAGGAGAGATCTTTTGGTAGCGGGATAGGACTAGTGGCCAAAGCTATCAGTCCCTTTAATCAAGTTCCAACTCTTATTCTATTCAATTCGTTCTACCGAGTACCACTACTTTATGTTCACACTGGTTTATGGCTAATTGAAAGTATGTGATTTGTTACCACTACTCATACATTATACATCTGTTATTAATAACATGAATACCCCTATCATCTATTATAACTCTAGGACTATCACATTTAATAACAAAAGCTTTGAGTACGACACAGTAATACATTAGACACATTTCAATATACCTTTACCCAGACATATTTCATTGGTACACAAGTGTATATTTGAGGATCCTGCATGGTTGTAATTGGATGACGTGTATTTGTTTTACCTGGAGGAAAACCCATCAGCAGGAGGGATATGGGATGGCTCTATTGGTCTACCTTGTCCATCTTTCCAGAGTCCACCAGACTCCTCACCACATCTCTTCACCTTCCAGATAGTTTATTCCTCAGGTAACACAAATCTTCATATATTCACCAATATGTGTATGTGTGCATGTTTGTGTGTGTGTGTTCACCTTTCAAAACTAAAACAATACAACGAAAAACAAAACAAAACATAGATTTGAGCTGTCACATAAAACCCTGCTGTCTATTTGACAGCTATGTTCACCCTGGTGTGACAGCCATGTATGGTCGTGTGTGTAAGTGTGGACTTTACTAGCAGCTACTTCAGTTGGTAACTGTGTCACTGTATAAAATCCTCTATGTAGTGTCCTAATCATGTGCTGGTATTGCTATAAAACGATTTCTCAGTGTCACTCACCAGACTGTGAGTGCCATTTACCGTGTGTTCAGGAACCGTGGCCGTCCGCCATCCTGAGGGTCTGCGCATGTGCAGCCCTTATCAAGCCTTCAATACCTGTTGCTTTTATTGATTGGATGATCAGGCAACCCTCCCTATATAAACCACCTGTGATCATTACCTGGTTGCCTGATCTTGGAGTCTCATTCCCCATGAGCCTCTGAAGGTGTTCCTGTGTTCCTCGTGTATTCAGCTTCTGCTGATTCCTGTTTTCTGCTATTGTGGTTTCCAGACCACTTCAACTCTCCTGTGTTCATCGTGCCTGCACTCAGCTGATTCCTATCTGCTGTCTCCGTTACTACTACAGAGTTCCTGTTCACTTCAACTCTCCTGTGTTCATCGTGCCTGCACTCAGCTGATTCCTATCTGCTGCCTCCGTTACTATTACAGAGTTCCTGTTCGTTTCAACTCTCCTGTGTTCATCGTGCCTGCACTCAGCTGATTCCTATCCGCTGCCTCCGTTACTACTTCAGAGTTCCTGATCGTCTCAACTCTCCTGTGTTTATCGTGTCAGCTCTCCGCTGCCTCCACCACTACTACTGGATACCAGACAGCCTCAACTCTCCCGTGTTCATCATGTTTCCAGTTTCACTTATTACTGCTTCCTGAGTATTGCTTTGTTGATTCTGGATTACCAGCCGTGCCCTGCACCAACCTGATTACCGCTTCCACCCTCCAGTGGTCTCTTCTCCTGCCGGCCTTCAGCCGTTCAGGTATCACTGCACGTCGCTCTGACAGCCTGCTCTCCTGAACCGCGGTATGCATACTTTCCATTGACTTTGCTTTTGTATTGCATATCCATCTGGACTGAGTTGTATTCTTCTCCGGAGCCTCCTATCCACTGAAGCTATTGTTACCATTGACTTTGTTTTCTATTGCCTGGATTGCTATTGTGACTTTGTATACTTCAAGCAGCGCTTGTCAGTTATTGTTGTATTGTGGATATCATCGTGGGATCAAGTTCTGTGTGCCCCGTGTATACTCTGCTTTACATTCATCTCCTCGTGCCCCTCCTCACATATATATTGCAGTGCTACAACTTGCTGACGCAGACCACTGACTCCTGTTCCCTGTGACACCAGTTTCAAGTATCCTCTCACATAGCATTGGTACAACTTGCTACACGCAGACCACTGACTTCCCCGTTACCTACCTTCACCTGGATTCCATTCCTTCACTATAGACAGTGGTACAACTTGCTATACGCAGACCGCTGACTCTCATTACCTCCTCGCTACTCCTGGACATTCCTCCTCACTATAGCAGTGGTACAACTTGCTATACGCAGACCACTGACTCTCCTCATGTTTCCTTGTTCATCTGGTTCCTCGTGTACATTCATCTACTCATTACCAGTTGCTGCTAGTCATAGACTTTCCTTGAGCATTCTCTCACCATCTGCTGTTTCTCCTGTTCCGTTGTCACCCTGCTACCAGAGAACCATAGTACCAGCTATATTACTCTGGTAAGTCCATCATCTGGTGATATCCTGGGCAAAGACTCCTAGTGCCCGTGACACTCAGTCACCTCAACATCGCCCCCTAGACTAGAAAAATGCTGAAGACCAATGTACATCAATCCATTTTCCCTCTGCCAACTCACATGTCATTCTCAGTACCTCACATTCAGCTACTTGATTAAGTGGGAAAGGCAAAGGGGTCTATATTTATAACACTTTCTTCAAATATAACAGTATCCAGTACATGTCTGTCTAACGGGGAAAAAATATAAAACATGAAAATTCTACATTTTCTAGGGTTTCACATTATGTCGTATCTTGTGGTAAAAATCCTACACCAATGTTCTATACAGAGATGCATATCTGTATGCCTAACCTCCAGCAATCTCCTATCCACCCTTTGTGCATCCATATAAAGGCACATTTTTGTACAGGAGGCACGAATCATAAAACAAAAAAAACAACAGATATGCAATCTATAAAACATGAATTGTATTTCCACAACAGAACCTTTCTGCTTAAAATCAGCAGTTTCTATACACATGAAAACAAAACCCCTGACTGTTTCTGTGACTCTTGTCAATCTTGTGTGTGTATCTCTGAATTTATCTTATGTAAAAAAAAAAAAAAATATGTCTTAGCCCCATTGATGAGACTGTGTCTGATTTTATCTCTACCAGAGCAGAGAGAGAGAGAGAGAGAGAGAGAGAGAGACAGAGAAAGAAAGATAGAGGGGTACTAGCATTTGTGTAAAGAATGAGAAATAAGAAAGCAATGAATAATGGGAATACAAAGATTTGAATACAAACATACATGTAGAAAGGGAGATTTTACAGCAAAAATGACAGCTGGATTGGACTCTATGAGGAAATGGCTGAATTCATTCCACTGCTCCCCTTAGCTATTTGCTAACTATGACCCCTCCCCATACTTGACTAGGGGGTCTTAACCGTGCAATCCAGTGTCGTCCGTTACTTGTTCATTAAGGACTCGGTATCACATTGACTACATACCTTTTCAACGGACTTTCCTAACTTATGATAGAGAAATGTAAAAATTAACTGTTGATGACTCATCTGAGATACATAAAACGATATTTTGGAGCAAAGTATGTATATACTTCATTGTTGGATAATGATTCCCAGCCAAACAAATTATCATGAGACACTGCAGCTTAAAACAAAGAGTGTTCCAATTGTCTATTGTTAATTAGTCTTTCAAGAGTAATTCTTCTATTTCTCTATCTCACCCCTTTTAAACACTAAGTCTATATATCTTTTGTGTACCCTTTATCTGTAAGAGGGAAAAACAGCAAACAAAACAAACATTTCCATTCTTTACCATCAGCAAGCGATTTGGGAAAACAAAAACATAAAGCAAACAAACAAAATCAACAAAGATTACCTTTTAAATAAGTTTCTTTCTACATTTTGCACATTAATACTTACCACAGATTAACTCTAGAGTCGGCTATATTTCTCCCCCAGAATATTAGTTGTTACAGAGTGTGCAATCAATTGTAGGGGAACCTCTGAGAGAAGTGTACGCCTTCTTTGTGGATGTCTATGTGATTTCCAACCCAGGTATCCATTCTTCTCTCTACACAGTTCCTACTCATGTGTCCCTTCATACGGCAGTAAAAACACGTCCCTGTCATGTCTGCACAATATTTTGCTAGGTGTCCTATTTTATTGCATTGAAAACACTTTCTCAACTCATGTTGTTTCTCTTCCTTTTTACAATCTCTCCTAATGTGTCCTTCTTCTTTGCAATTGTAACATCTCACTATTCTGGGTTTCCTGTTATGTGGGTTGTATGCTGGTGGTCGTGTGTGCAGTCCCTCTAGTGCTGGGATACTTACCATCATTACCCTATCACTTAGTGTCTCTCTTTTTATTTATACTTTTATCATGTCCTATAACTGACTCCCTGAGAGCACTTACAGTGATTCCTTTCCAGTTTGGTAATGAAGTTTGCACCCTTCTTTTCAAGTTTTCCCTGAGGCCATCCATTAGAACTGAAACAGCAACCTGCCTGTAGTGTACTTTATCCTTTATGTCTGGTACCCCAGTATATTTGCCCATTGCTATTAGAGCTCTGCAAAAATAGTCTGTTGCATTTTCACTATCTTTTTGCTTGATAGTAAAAATTTTACTCCAGTCCACTATCACTGGAAAATATATGGCCAACTGTGTGATTATATGTCTAATATTGTCCTGATTATCATCCTTGGTTAAGGATTCATCCTCCTCCAACATACAATCCTTAATGAACTTTTGTATATCAGTATTGAGAGGAAGACAGGTCTTCAATAATACTCGCCAATCGTTATTAGTTGGCTCGTACGCATTACCATAATATCTAATAAACTGCTGACATTTGGTCAAATCTTTCCTAGGATCAGGGAAATCAGACAAAATTGAAAATGTTTCAGACCTAGTGCATGGATCATACTTTGCTACATGTTTTAAAGGAACTTCATCATCTCTGTCCGCCTTCCCATTGGGAACTGTTGTAGTGCAGACAGGATGTAAGTCTACCAAATCACTATGACTAGTTACTGAAATTGCTGCTGCAGTACAATGGATGTCTTTCCCTGTGTTAACCTTTACATTATTCTCACCATTTTCAGCTGCTGCCCCTGCTGGTGGAACCGTTCCCTTTCCTTGTCCTGAAACATTACTTTTAACATTACTTAAAACAACATACAAGTTACTACTTACAGTTTTCACATTTTTGGTATTGGCTGTACTTCCCGCCCCGACCAAATTTATCGGGGGCGTGTTTGCGCTCAGTTCGCCACGCTTTGCAACGCACACTTCCGGAATGCTTGTTTCCGGTACGCTTACTTCCGCTGTGCATTCGCTGCTCTGCCACGTGTTACCTTCCATTTGCCACGACTTTAAACATTCATCATGTTTATTTCTCACTTTCGTTGACTTAATCAACCGTACTTTATCTTTTACGTTATTTAGTACCTCTGCATTAAAACTCCCTATTGTTGGGAAAGGCCTATCACAATCTTTGGTCATTTCTACCCACGTGTCACAATACACAGTTGCGTATGCACCATATTTTTTTACACATGAGAAATCTCGCTGAATCAATAAGGCCTTCTTTAGGCAGTATATTGGCCATCTCTAGCGTATGCTTAGCACCCATGTTGAACAATAGGGTCCCAGAAATATCACACTATCCTGCCACAAAATAGGGTACCAGAAATATCACAATATCCTGCCACAAAATAGGGTTCCAGAAATATCACAATATCCTGCCACAAAATAGGGTTCCAGAAATAACACAATATCCTGCCACTGATTTCAACACTACCGCTAGAGATATTTTACCGGCCTGTGGACGTATTTGCTACAAGCCGCGTCCACTCGCTTCCTCTTGTCTTAGACAAGGACCCCTAATACAGAAATATCAATGTGGGCTAAGGGGTTATCAGCTCCTCGATTACCCCTGACTCTCCAACAACATCTGTTGAGTTTATTACGCCCGGCAGCATCCGGTAAAGTCAATTACCAGCTTTACCACGCAATTCCTCCCCGTTGCTCCCAAGTCGCAATTACGGCTTTCATTATTCTGCCATATAGGGTCCCAGGAATATAACAATATCCTGCCACAATATAGGGTCCCAGAAATATCCGTGCCGTGCGGTGCAATCGCAACGCTTACAGATATTAATTATCAGTAAACGATGCGATTACCCTTGGGTGCACGTCGCGAAAACTTATTCAGTTTCCGCCCCCGGTATACCTGCCTTGTATACCGTACACCAGTTGGGCACCTGCCTCGTCAAACAGCAACTGACACTCTATTTTACAATAGATAAAACCTTAGTGTATTTAAAGTCAACAAAGCACACGACATACACCTTTTCTGCGCAGAAAATTAAAAAGTTCCCAACAATAGTAATAATGTTCCAGAGTTAACAACTGATTATACTATGCATGTATAACAACTATCAAAACGATTGTTTAACCACGTGGAAGTACACATACACTAGGCAATGCAGTACACTTTAAAACGTAAAACGACAATAAAAAGAAACACTTTTCTTTCTTGTCCCTAGATTCAAATTAGCGTTCCTTCAGTCTATGCAACAACGGACATTCGGTTTCGCAACACAAAGTGAACCACAGGTCTTAAACACATTGCGTTCTTTCCTGTTATGCG
The DNA here is from genome assembly GCF_038048845.1 of Mixophyes fleayi. Lineage (NCBI taxonomy): Eukaryota > Metazoa > Chordata > Amphibia > Anura > Limnodynastidae > Mixophyes > Mixophyes fleayi. The sequence goes on from NC_134402.1 coordinate 235,226,411, forward strand.
ACACGTCCGTCAATCCACCCTTTGTTGAGGAACCGAATACCGTAAGCGTTGCATACCTGTCGATAACGTAACTCCTAAACTCACGAGCCCCCAAATTATTAAAGTAATTTTATCGTTTTCAAATAAGCATTGCCCAATCAATTGTATGTGTTTCCAAAGCACAAAGAGATTTATTTTAGCAGATGTAAACAGTTAATAATTCAATACATTATTATATTATGATACAGTACAGTACAGCCAATACCAAAAGATAAATACATACCGATGCTATCGCATGCGCTCGCTGCGCAAACCACGTGGACAGTATACATGTTTAGAATACTGTGTCAGAGTTGACTGAGGGCCAGGGGAGTGCAGCTATGATTATATACAGTACAGTGTTACACAGTGAACAATAGAGATGACGTAGATTGTTTCTATAGGTCCAGAAGTTGGGTGGGTCCAGGGTAAACAGGTCATAGGCTGATTCAATCTAAGGAATCCAAAGGTGGGGGTCATCTCTCCAGGGGGTCTGCTCCTTTTATAGCCAGCATCATTCAAAAGGTTTATTCCCTAATATCAATAACTAAAGTATGCAATGTGCGATCTCTTCGCCGACTGCACCAGACAGCTGCTGATGAATAGGGTTTTAGTATGATACCAGACATGCCACATTTCCCACAACCTGAACCATATATATCACTGAAGTGTACGTATAATCATTATATATATATTTATATATATACTACTAATAAACCAAATATTATCTGCTCATAAATTAAAGTGTAACGAAACCAATATGAATATGAATTATATAAATAACTAAATGTTTTAATGCGAGTGTGTGCGTGCGTATTTTACCGTGCGATCACACCATGCCACGTGTTACGTGGCGTACGGATCGCAATCGCACAGCTAAACAATATTAAACCAATATACTTTCGTTCATCCAATTATACGACTTTGACACTTCTTCTTTTGAAATGAGTTTCACAAAATCTCCTCCTCTGCAAAATTTAGGGACTTTCTTGTTGCCTGTGAATTTAAGTTCTGATGGGTCTGGGTTGTTGTATGTTCTGAAGTGTTCCGATATGCTGTGGTCTGTACTCCTTTCTTGATGTTCCTTATGTGTTCTGGGATTCTAGTTTTGAGGTTTCTTATGGTCCTTCCTTCATATTGTAATCTGCAAGGGCATTGGAGTAGGTAGACTACTCCTGTGGAGTCGCAAGTTATTTTCTCCTTTTTTCTGTAGGTTCTGGTGTTTGTGTGTGAGTAGAAGTTGATTGTAGGCTTGATGGAGGTGTGTTTCGTCGTTTTGCAGGCCATGCATCTGTTGCAGTGGTAGAAGCCCTTTTTGTCCTCAATTTAAATCCAGGTGGTTTGGTTTTTGGTATCTTCTTTTGGTATAAAGCTGCTTGTAAGCATATTTCTCAGGTTCCTTGCCTTCCTGTACATGATACATGGTTTTTGTGGTAATAATTATTTTATTTGTTCGTCCTGTAATAGGATATGCCAATGTTTTCTTAGGATCCTCTCGAGCTTTCTGTGGTGGCTGTTGAAGTTTGTGATGAAGAGGGGCTTGTCTTTTTCATCTTTGTTCTCTGTTGCTTTGTGTGTGTAGGAGAGAAGATCTTTCCTTTTCATGTTTTCGTTTTTTTCCAGTTCTTTTGTGAGGAGTTCAGGGTCATATTTTCTTTCTTCGAATTTTTGTTTGAGGGCTCCTGCTTGGTCTCTGACCGTGTTTTTTGTAGAACAGTTTCTTCTAATTCTTCTGAATTGTCCTCCTGGGATATTCTTTAACCATGACTTGTGGTGGTTGTTGTTTGCTGGAATGTAGTTGTTGCAGTCTACTGGTTTCATGTAGGTCTTGATGTTTATGTTGTTGTTTTCTATGTATATGATGAGGTCTAGGAATAATACCTGTTCTTTGCTGGCGCTGGTGGTGAACTGTAGATTAAGGTCGTTGGTGTTATTATATTTCATGAAGAAGGTGAGTTCTTACTGGCTCATTTTCCATATGTCTATGTAACTGTGCCATGTAACGAGGTTAATGTGGTGAAGATTATTGTTCCAAATTTTTTTGTCTTCCCGTTTCACCATGAAGAGGTTTGTGTAACTACGTGCAAATTTTGTCCCCATTGTGGTTCCTTTTGTCTGTTTGTAGTAGTTTCCTTCGTACCAGAAGTAGTTGTAGTTGAGGATGAGGGATATAGCCTCTATGATGAACTCAGTTTGTTTGTGTGGGAGGCTGGTGTTTTCTTGTACGAAGTGCTTACTGTGGTTGCATCCTTTTTTGTGGTCGATTGTGTAGAGGGAAGTGCCGTTGCAGGTTGCGAGTATGTATTATTTGTCCGAAGTAATTTCATTGAGGATTTTGAGGATCTGTGTTTTATCCTTCAGGTGGCTTCTTTGCGTGTTGACCAGAGGTTGTAGAAATTGGTCTATGTATTGTTTGTCTGGCTCAGCGTGTCGGTCTGCCGTTCAGGCCAGCTGGGCAAACAAATAGACTCTGCACTGTACATAAGCAGTATCACATTGCATTGGTCCAATTAGCAGCAATATGGCCTAACCCTCCACAACTAAAACTTCTTATCACATTTTTGTCAAGTCTTATGCAAGGCTGGAACCTTCCTGGCATATCTGGCAAATCTCCAACTTCCCAACCTTCAGTCTCTAGATGTTTCAGTTCATTTCACCGCTCAGCACCCTTTTCCCCTGGAACAGTCTTAACAGAAGCAATTGGAGATGCCGTAGTTGAACTAGGGGACGGTTGGGTGTACTTATCAGTTCCTCAGCTGCCAGATACCTCTCCACCAACTCAACAAGCTGGCCTGCTGTTTTGTGGTCCCTGTGTCTTACCCACTTGTGCAAAGCAGTAGGCATATATATATTTATATTAGAGATGCTCACTGACCCCCGAGAAGTGGTTTTGGTTTTGGATATGGATTAGCTTCCTGTTTTGGTTTTAGTTTTGGCATAACCACCCTTGTGTGTTTTGGTTTTGGTTTTAGATCTGTATTTTTTTAGACATCTTGCTAAAATATTATAAAATCACATAACTTTGCTCTTTTTTTGATCCTACGTTATTATTAACCTCACTAACACTAATTTAAAGTCATTTGCAGTCAATTTTGACCACCTCACAGGTCACAATATTATTTTTATACACTTTCAAACAAAGATTGCAGCAGTTCTTGCCAGTGATAAGAAAAAGACCATTGTCATGCCTGGGCCTAAGACCAAAAATCCACCTCTTATGTGTGCAATTATTTTTACACAAATCCTGACAACAGTTGTCTAGCCATTTGTAGCGTTTGTAAAGCCACACTCAGTAAAGGTAGGGACCTTAACCATCTAGGATCCTCATCCATGTTACGGCATTTGAAGCGAGTTCATGGAAAGCTGTTGGGAAAATCAGAAACTTATGTTAAAAAAATAGCAACAAGCAGTCCAGCTTCCTCTACCTACCTTCTCTCATCTAGATCCCAGTACCTGCAATCTACACCCCCAACACCTTCACCTCCACTCAGGGCCTGTTCAACCACTAGGCTGACCAGGCTGCAGCCTGGGGCGCTGGGTCCCGGGGGGCGCGGCACTGTGGGTATTTTTTTTTTTAAAAAAATTATTTTTATTTTTTTTTTAAAAATTTTTTTTTTTCTTCATTCATTTTTTTTTTCGGGGTGGGGGAGGGGGGGTCGCCGCGGGGGGGTGGAGGGCTCGACGATCAAAAGCATTGGTGGTCAGTGGTTAGCAACACACAGCCAATCGCCAGGCTGCCTGTTGCTGTGCAGCAGACAGGAAGCAGGACGTCTTCACTTCCTATCTGCTGATCTGAGGAGAGGAGCGACGCTGGCACAACTACAGGTAAGTGAAGGGGGGAACTGCCCTGCATATCTATAGGGAGGGGGGGGGACTGCCCTGCATATCTATAGGGAGGGGGGGGGAAACTGCCCTGCATATCTATAGGGAGGGGGGGGAAACTGCCCTGCATATCTATAGGGAGGGGGGGAAAACTGCCCTGCATATCTATAGGGAGGGGGAGGAAACTGCACTGCATATCTATAGGGAGGGGGGGAACTGCCCTGCATATCTATAGGGAGGGGGGGAACTGCCCTGCATATCTATAGGGAGGGGGAGGAACTGCCCTGCATATCTATAGGGAGGGGGAGAACTGCCCTGCATATCTATAGGGAGGGGGAACTGCCCTGCATATCTATAGGAAGGGGGGGGGACTACCCTGCATATCTATAGGGAGGGGGGGGGACTACCCTGCATGTCTATAGGGAGGGAGAGGGGGGACTGTCATAAATATGTATGGGGAGGGAGAGGGGGACTGTCATACAAATCTATAGGGTGGGAGGGGGGCTGCCATGAAAATCTATAGGGAGGTAGAGAGGTTGATATGTATGAAGGAGGGCAGAGGAGGGGGGCTGATATATGTGACTGGGGGAGTTTTGATGTGACGGGGGGGATAGCTAGCTAGCAGAGTGGAGGTAAGGAAAATAGCTGCAAGGGGGATGGATGCAGGGTGGGAGGTAAAGAAAATGGCTGCAGCAGGGGTTAAGGAAAATGGCTGTGGGGGGGGGGGGGGGGGTTGTGGTTAAGGAAAATGGCTGCAGGGGGTATTTAAAAAATAGAGCAGCTTTGGGGGGCAGAATCTCATGATTGTGTGGTGGTCTCAGCAATCACTAGAATACTAAATATTAGTGAGATGGGGCTGGTAGAGGTTTGTATTTGATTGACAACAAATATTCAGATATTGCTTATATATGCCTGTCCAATGGGGTACTTTTAGCTGGCCATAATGGAGTGTTTTGTTTTAACTAAAGGGCCTAATCATTCAGGGTTTGCATTATAATACATTAGAGGATTTAGACCATTAGAGGAAGAAAGTAAAAAAGCTGTCACCCAGTCACAAAGCGGATCACAGACGCCATGAGGACTATGCTAGTATTAAATCTGCGTCCAATATCCACTATTAATGCAGCTGGTTTTAGACAGTTACTTGAGGTCTTCTGTCCCTATTACCAAATTCCATCACAACACCATTTTACTAGAAAAGCTATTTCTCACCTCTACCAGAAAATTCGTAAAAATGTAATTATTGGGCTACAAAATGCCATTCTACCCACTGTACACTTAACCACAGATATGGGGATAAGCGGAACTGGGCAAACTAAAGATTATATGACTGTGACAGCCCACTGGGTTGGGGCCTTCACCAGCAGGAACAGCAGCAGCATGTACCCAAGTACTTCACATATTTCAGAAGTAGGCTACTCTGTGTATCAGCGGCTTCACTAAGAGGCATACAGCTGACAATCTGTTACAAAAAGTAAGGGATGTCATTGCAACATGGCTAATCCTGCTTGGACTCTCCTGAGGATATGTGATTTCTGATAACGACACCAATATTGTTAGAGCATTACAGCGGGGTGAATTCCATCACATTTCCTATTTTTCTCACACAATCAACTTGGTGTTACAGAACTTTTAAAAAATGACAATGAAATGCAGGAGATGCTGATTGTGTCCCGAAAAATTTGTGGTCATTATCGGGATTCTGCAACAGCATGTAGGAGAATGCAGCAGCTGCAAGAATACTAGAATTTGAGGAGAATGTTCTTTAGTCCAGCAAAGTAGTCACCTGTGAAGAAAATGCAGACACGGTTAGCTTGAGTTAAGTGATTGCCTTAATTATACTTTTTGAGAAGCAGCTAGAGAAATTGAAGGATGAAATAAAACTAAGCAGATCCGCTAACTATATTGTAATTGTAGATCTAGGACTTAATTAGTTTCGCCAGGATCCAAGAGCTATCAACATCTTGTAATGACGTCTCCTTCTTCAGTTTCTCTGGCAGATGCTTCTCGGAAAATACTTATCTTTCCCAAGACACCCAGTGGAGATGCAGATGAGTCAGCACAACATTTTGACATTTGCTGTGCTGTAAAAGAATTGCCCAAAAATCGTGAGCTCTGCCATAAAATGAACTACAAATTCCATGAGGAAGGCCATTATCGGCAATTACATCAAAGTACACAGTCTTCTGTGATGGTGGATTCCAGCGGGGATTAATTTGTATTGTTTGAGGAAGATGTACGCAATGATGAGGGTAAATATGATGACAGTATAGATTGCAGGTGCTGATATCTAGCTAAGAGAAGGGAGCTACCTGATGCTGGTATGCTTGGTAATATTTTGGGTAGAATGGTATCTTGGCAATTTTATGTTTTTCTACAGTAAACTTTCACCTATTTTTAGAGAGTTTTTTTTCTTTAAAAAGGTACAAGCTTTTTATTTACATTTGTGTTTCCCTGACTTAAAACTACTATGCACTTGAACATAGGCTTTAGCACATGAGGTAGAGGGATTAGTATCATCATGAGACTTTGAAGACCACTGACAGCCCTATTATTACAATTTCTGTTTCAGCACAGAACCCTGCCACCTCTCCTGTTTTTGAGTGAGCTATGATACAGTAAAATATAACTGCAGATTTAGACCAAGCCAGCCAGCCCTATAATTTATATTTCAGCAATGACTCTTAGCAATGGAGCACTCCTCTTTGTCTGTTACCTATATAACGCAGTAGAATTTGCATGCAAATTCAGAAGACAATCCTGCTAGCCTTCCTATTTGTTTTTCAGCAATGACTCTTAGCAATGGAGCACTGCTCTTTGTTACTTATATAACACTTCTGAATTTGCCTGCAAATTCAGAAAAAAAGCGTGCAAGGACTTGTATGTTTGGATTTCAGCAATGACTCTTAGCAATGGAGCACTGCTCTTTGTCTGTTACCTAAATAACACTTCTGAATTTGATGCAAATTCAGAAAAAAAGCCTGCAAGGACTTGTATATTAGTTATTCAGCAATGACAAAATTACCAACGCAGCTCTTCTCTTTGGGTGTATATTAGACCCTACACTTATTGGTACAAAATCTGAGAAAAAGCCTGCAAGGACTTGTATAATTGTATTTCGGCAATGGAGCTCTTCTCTTTGCCACTCTATCCTACCCCATCTGTATCGCCGTGGAGGGCGGTATTTATGGATTTCAAAACTCCCGAGAATATATATATATATATATATATATATATATATATATATATATATATATATATATGTTTCACCTCTGTGTATGTTTGTCTGTATTTTGTGTTAAGAGAGAGCATGTTAAGGATTGTGTGAGTACATGTGTGTGTGTGAGGAGACAGAAAGTGTGCATGAGTGAGAGTAAGTGAGAGTAAGTGAGAGGGAGCATGTGAGAGAAAGTATGAGAAATGGGAATTTGCCAAAACTGATAAGAAAAGTAAAAACTTGATAGAACTCAGTTAAACATAGAGGGCCTGATTCATTAATGCACGCAAAATGAACTTATTGTGCATTTTTTTTTTAAAAAAAAAGCGTAATTCAGGCATACGCACGTCCATATTCAATTAGAAGCAGACCTGAAAGAAAGTCTCTTGAATACGGGTGTAGGTATGCTCAGCTCTTACTGTACATTAATTGCATTTTTACAGTTGCTCTTGATTGTAAACACATGTTCTAGCATGCATACGCGACTGTCATCACTATCACTTACAGATGCCCAAAGCTTGATTCGGGCTCTTCCTATGATCGACCATGACACGCTCTTTCTGTATATTGACTACGTACATATGCCCCTTCTCCTCCCCGTTCTGCATACACTATTGGAAGTGTCTTTTGCACTCGAAGATGAATTACATACACTTGCACATAGTCCGTTTCTGGGCATGCCCAGATCAATTTTACACAAAGTAAGGCATTTATGTTCCTTAATGTAAAGAGTGTAGTGTGGAAATAATTTGGAATCATAAATACACTTTAACTATGCGTAGATAGTAATTTGAGAAAAGTAACAGTAGATGTCAGTATTTACTAATGTTTGTATGTGTAATACTAGCAGATACCTACATCATAGTTCAAAACACAATTTTAAATAATATTAAATATATAGTGTAATACCTATGACTCATGGTCTTATTTATTTACAGAAAATGTGTACCTCATATAAGACCATTAACAGCTTAACTGTGTACTCTGGACCTCTAATATTTCTCACACTGCTCTCAGCTCTGTATATCCAGGCATATCGATGGATCAAAAGAATGAAGGGAAAGAAGAAAAAAGCAATAGGGCAATATTGTTTTTCTAAAAACACCTGTTCATAAACCACGTACAATAATATCTCTGTACCAGAAAATTTTCGTTGACAAATATATAATTCAGATTGCAAAAAAATACTAATTCAGTTGCAAAAATGTAGCTTGCAAAGATGTTGATGCAATTAAAATGTCTACATAGATAGAACACGGCTACTCATTAATATTGTCCACAAAACATTAATGGTGACAAACAGACTACCAATGTGGTGGCACATCATAATGTCTACACTTTGATAATGTCAGCATACAGACTGTCAACACATGCAAAATTGATATGACACATCATAGTCTTCCCTCGTTAATAACTCAATATCCCCATTACATGTCACACCCTAAATAATTAAATTTACAGTGACCATGTAACCCTACAAAATATCCTGCGACCGTGTGTATCCTCACAACAGTAAAGTAATAATAAGACTTATCATGTATGCTTGTTTTCAAGGAAAAAGACCAAAATCATGCTTAACATCTTTATAATCTGGTAGGAATCTACCTGAATTCTTTTTACGCCCAATAAGTCTTCTTATATGTTTTTTACATTTGTTTTTATGCCTCATTTATATTAAAAGCACTATTTTTAAAGAATATCACACTATATATTGTTTTATCATCCATGTTTTTTTCATCAACTGGATATGAATGCATCAGCTCACCATAATAACAACTACCAAAGAATGTGCATTCCACGCTTTCATCTTTATTGAGCATTGGTAAGTACAATCAAAAGAGGGTGAGGTGTGGTGAAGGCTGAAGAATATCAGAGCATTGAAGTGAATATATCTACACAAATACATAAGGCACTCATATATTTTCTTATAGTAAGTCCACTCCCTATAGGAGAATCTTGAAGATTGATCTTCTGGGGAAAATTCACCAATTATATGTATACTTCAACAAATCACTAAGCACTTGTGATATTACTCAAACAGTATTACGCTATGTCTTTGTATATGTTTTTGTTTTCATACATGGTTTATTGCACTGGAAAAGAAAGCACCATGTGATATCTCAGCACTGTTGTTTGAAGAAGGATTTGAGATCTTCACAATACCTATAATTGTTTTTGTTCACTTATTATATAATTTTATTTTATTGTTTATGTATTTTACACTGATAGCACTGGAATTTATATTTGTTTGTATTTTTATTCACTTAGGACTGTGTGCATTCCTCTATAGATTTGTACAGCTGTCATTGGAAGGAGCACAGTTTAGAGCTTAGTTAATTTATTCTTTATATTCTCTATCTAATTTGCTGTTGCTATATAAATAATTCAGGATGCTGAGAGATGAATGTGGCCTGTACCCCTACTACAAAAATTAGGCACACAGTACATTGCCAGAGTATTCATCAATTGCCAAGAGCATGACTTTCATTACCCTGCCGCTATATAAATAAACGAGGATGCTGAGAGATGAATGTGGCCTGCACCCCTACTATTAAAATTCAAAGATTAGGCACACAATATATTTCCAGATTATTCATTGGTTGCTCCAGGTAAGCTTACTAGTAGCAATGAATGAGCAGTATAATATTATAGGTATTACAGAGACCTGGCGGGATGATACATGTGACTGGGCGGTCAACTTGAAAGGCTATACTCTCTTCAGGAGGGAGAGGGTAAATAAAACAGGAGGAGGAGTATGTCTTTATATTAAGCCAGAGTTAAAACCAAGTATTCAGGAAGTTATTTACGAGAATATTGATGATAATATAGAGGCATTGTGGGTGGAAATGTCCAGTGGAGGAAAAAGTTCAGAGAAGTTGCTGATATGTATATCATCCTCTCCTATGGTGGCCTCTCCTTCACCCACTCCGCCAGGCCTGGTGCCCGCCCTGGCGGTGGAGTTGGCCTCCTCCTCTCCTCCACCTGTACTTTTCGTGTCATTCCCCCTGAACCCTCCCTCTCCTTCTCCTCTTTTGAAGCTCACTCCATCCGCCTCTTCTACCCCATCCATCTTCGCGTCACTGTCATCTACCGCCCCCCTGGCCCCACCTCCCTCTTCCTTGACAACTTTGCTAGCTGGCTTCCTCACTACCTCTCCTCCGATCTCCCCTCGATCATTCTTGGTGACTTTAATATCCCCATCGACAACCCCACCTACCCTGCTTCCAGCAAACTGCTCACCCTCTCTTCCTCCCTTGGTCTCACCCAATGGACCTCCTCCTCTACCCACTGCCTTGGTCACTCCCTTGATCTTGTCTTCTCCTACCTATGTAATCTCTCCGACTACTCCATCTCTCCCTTTCCTCTATCCGACCACCATCTCCTCTCCTTCTCTCTCTCCTCTTCTCCTGCTCCCCTCCCCCTGCCCAAACCTACTCTGTCCATATGCAACCTCGATGCTCTTGACCCTGCCTTTCTGTCCTCCTCTCTCGTTACCCTCCTTTCTCCCCTTTCCTCCCAGGCCTGCCCCAACCAGGCGGTCTCCCTCTACAATCACACCCTCACCTCCGCTCTGGACGCGGTCGCCCCTGCCCACTCCGTCCACCCCCGCTGCGCCAAACCCCAACCCTGGCACTCCAAATTTACCCGCTTCCTCCAAAAATGCTCCCGTTCCGCCGAACGTCACTGGAGAAAATCCCGCTCCCTGGCTGACTTCCTCCACTTTAAATTCATCCTTTCATCCTACAGCTCTGCCCTCTCACTCGCTAAACAATCTTTCTTTAAATCCCTCATCTCTTCCCAGTCCTCTAACCTCCGCCGCCTCTTTGCCACCTTCAGCACTCTCCTGGCCCCCTCCTCTCCCCCCACCCCCTCCTCCCTGACTGCCTCTGATTTCGCCTCCTTCTTCTCCTCTAAAATCGAGGCCATCCGACTTGAAATCTCCTCCTCCACTCTCTCTTCCACCCCTCCCACTCTTCTGTCCTCCCCCCCCAACCACCTTCCCCTCCACTCCTTCCGTCCCACCACCGGCGAGGAAGTCCACTCTCTCATTTTATCCTCCCCCCCACTACCTGCCCCCTGGATCCCATCCCCTCCCACCTTCTTTGCTCCCTTTCCCCCACCACCTGCTCCCACCTCGCTCACCTCTTTAATCTCTCCCTCTCCACTGGCATCTTCCCCTCCTCCTTCAAACATGTTCTCGTATCCCCCATTCTTAAGAAACCTAATCTCGACCCCACTTCTCTCTCGAACTATCGCCCCATATCTCTTCTCCCTTTTGCCTCCAAAATTCTCGAGAGGCTCGTCTGCAGCCGTCTCACCTCCTACCTTTCTGAATACTCCCTCCTTGATCCTCTCCAGTCTGGTTTCCGCCCCCTCCACTCCACTGAAACTGCCCTGGCTAAAATCACCAATGACCTCCTCTCTGCAAAAGCCAGGGGCCACTTCTCCCTTCTCATCCTCCTTGACCTCTCTGCAGCCTTTGACACCGTTGACCACCCCCTCCTCCTTCACACCCTCCAGTCTTTCGGCCTCTCCGGCCCAGTCCTGTCCTGGTTCACCTCTTACCTTACTCACCGTTCCTTCTCTGTCACCACCTCTGGGTCTCTCTCCCCCCCATCCACCCTTCCAGTCGGGGTCCCTCAGGGCTCTGTTCTGGGACCCTTACTCTTCTCTCTATACACCTCCTCCCTGGGTGAACTCATCAGCTCCTTCGGCTTCAGCTACCACCTTTACGCTGACGACACTCAACTATACCTCTCCTCTCCTGATCTCTCTCCCTCCCTCCTCTCTAGGGTGTCCGCCTGCCTCTCTGCCATCTCCTCCTGGATGTCCTCTCGATTCCTCAAACTTAACCTTGCCAAAACTGAGCTCATAGTTTTTCCTCCCTCTCATACCCCATCCCCTTCTGACCTCTCCATCACTGTCGACAACACCTCTATCTCCCCTGTCCCCCAACTTCGCTGCCTTGGTGTCATCCTCGACTCCTCTCTCTCCTTTGGCCCCCACATCCTCTCTCTTGCTAAATCCTGCCGCTTCCAGCTGCGCAACATCACTCGCATCCTGCCCTTTCTCTCCCAAGATGCCACCAAATGCCTTATCCACTCTCTGATCATCTCCCGCCTTGACTACTGCAACCTCCTCCTCACTGGCCTCCCCCACTCTCATCTCGATCCCCTTCGATCCGTCCTTAACGCTGCAGCTAGGCTTATTTTCCTCTCTCGCCGCTCCTCTTTTGTCTCCCCCCTCTACCTAGCCCTTCACTGGCTCCCATTCCCCTTCAGAATCCTCTTTAAGCTCCTCACACTCACCTACAAGGCCCTCGCCAACTCCACTGCACCCTACATCTCCACCCTCCTCTCTATTCATGCTCCATCCCGCCCTCTCCGTTCTGCCTCTGACCGTCGCCTCTCTTCCCCCCTTATAACCTCCTCCCACGCGCGTATCCAAAACTTCGCCCGCGCTGCCCCCCTCCACTGGAACAAGCTCCCTCCCTCCATCAGAACTTCCCCTAATCTGTCCAGCTTCAAACGGGCCCTAAAAACCCACCTTTTTCTTAAAGCCTTTCTGTCTCCCATTTAACTTCTTACCTTATCTTCTGCCTCTGTCCCCCTACTCTCCCTCTCTCCCCTGCGTCTCTCTGTCTGTCCACCCCTCCCCTTAGATTGTACGCTCCTCTGAGCAGGGCCATCTCTCCTCCTGTTTCCACCACTTCTAACTCTGCTCTCCAGCTACTTAGCCCTCCTCCTCGAGGGTCCTCCACCCCACGTCCACTCTTGCTCCCTCCTCCCCCCTGGGGGTCTCCCTGTCTTCCGCGCCCTCCTTCATGGGCCCGTCGTTTGCGGATCCTCCCTCCCCCTTCCCCGCCCTCTCTAGCTGTGCATTGAGCGTACTGAGTTGCTGTGTTTTCTGTACTGTGCTGTCTCCCATTGTATTGTGATTTTGTTTGCGCAATGAAGATCTGCGTCGAAACGCGTTGGGAAAAAAAACCCTACTCTGTACCCATTTACGTGCTTATTGACAAGATTTATTGATGTAAGTGCATTTTCACGTTTTGCCAATAAACCGCTTGACAGTGCTTCACTATGTAAGTCTTATTTCTTACCCGATCTTGAGCCGCGCATATGCGACACACAGCTGTATAGGTGAACCAGGCAGCGCCAATCGCCCGCCGAACACACAGCGCCAGCCGATTACCAGCGTTCACCGGACATCGCACACAGTGCCTCCTACCATCACACCACGAGATGGACTTCTACGTGCACGATCACCGGAACGCAGACACCTGCAGATCTTCATTGGTCACCATGGGACAAGATACTACAGACTACACCTAAGAGCCAGCTATCGAGCACGTATATATCTACCACAAGGTAATTGCGCATACTATATACACATGTTATCACGAGATAGCTGAGCCACCAGCAGCTTCACCAATAGTCCGGACCTTCAGATACCCTGTGCTAATTTGCCATACTGCCTCCAACCCTACTCGCAGTAACGGTCACACTGTATATTGGCACGCAACGTGCTATCAACCTCTGCATTGACTGTTTAGACTGATCATCAGTCATTTACTTCCACATTGCTTGACTTTACATATTTCATTCAGGTTGTGCCTTTACCTCATTGTTGTATTGTATACTGTATATTTGTTTGGTCTGCTGTGTGAATCAGCTCCATTGCCCCTCCATATCCTCTCACATTACCACACATCAACATTCTCTATTAGATCCAGACTCCTACTAATATCACATTATTTATCGCCATCTCAGGTGACGTTACCATCGCCTATTTTCATTTCCGTTTTTGTTTCTGTTTGTTGTCTTGGTCATGTTCCGGTATCCATTTGTACTGCTCATCTGAGTCCCTGTTCCAGCTTGTGCACCTGCACTTGTAACACTCACATCCATTTCTCTTGCCCCACTAATTTCCATTAAGTATTGAGCGCAGTTGGACCGTATATTTATTCTACCATTTAGTGGACTGGTTTACCCCGTCTACACTGCTGCTCATACTTCTACCTACTGTCTAGTGCATCCTTCCACCACCTTTATATCTGTAGATAAATGTAAGGTTATGCATTTAGGGATCAAAAACAAGAACGCAATCTATAAATTAAATGGGATTAATTTAGGGGAGAATATATAATGGAAAATGATTTGGGAGTTCTCATAGACAGTAAATTTAGCAATAGTGCTCATTGTCAAGCAGCAGCTGCAAGGGCAACTAAAGTATTGGCATGCATAAAAAGGGGCATAGATGCAAGGGAAGACAGCATAATTTTGCCACTGTAAAATCGTTGGTAGGACCTCATCTTGAATATGCAGTACAGTTCTGGGCACCACTCTATAAAAAACATATTTTGGAACTAGAAAAGATTCAGAGAAGGGCGACAAAATTGATAAAGGGTATGGAGTCATTAAGTTATGAGAAAAGATTAGCCAGTTTAGGCATATTTACTTTAGAAAAGAGGCGTGTAAGAGAAGATATGATTACTATGTACAAATACATTAAGGGTCAAAACACAGAATTTTCATGGTAACTTTTTACCCCAAGGACCATACACAGGACATACGGTCACTCCCTAAGGTTAGAGGAGAGGAAGTTTCACAACCAGCAAAGGAAGGGGTTCTTTACAGTAATGCCAGTCAAAATATGGAATTCACTGTCAAGGAAGGTTGTGATGGCAGATTCAATAGATATGTTTAAGAAAGGGTTAGACAACTTTTAGCGGAAAAGTGTATACAGGGATCCAACCATTAATTAAAATGAAGGATAGTAGTGGGTAGAGGGAAAAAATAGGACTGCAATATTAGGTCTGGAGGGATTTTTCCAGATTGAAACAGATTGGCGGTTACTTAATCTGGATCAATTTCAAATATAAGTGAGGGATCGAAGGAGATCCAAAATAGGTTGAACTAGATTGGCTATCTTTTTTTAACCTCATCAACTATGTTACTATGTTACTAAGCTTCTTCCAGCTTCGGGATAATGGGGACTGCCCGAGCCTTGCAACAGAGGCAAGCCCCAAGAAGAGGTGTACTCACTCTGATACCGGGGCAACAGGGACGCCTCACACTGCCGTTGCATCCCAGCTAGTGACAGGCAGCCAGGGCTTGTAGCTGTAATCAAATTAACAGGCAGAGGTCATTGGCTGTACAGTGGTATGAATGAAGAGAGTTAAGACATTTTGGAACTTAAATAGATGAAGGTGGGCTGCACCCATAATAATAAAATTCAAAGATTAGGCACACAATACATTGCCAGAGCATTCATCGGTAGCCAAGGCCAGGGCTTTCCTACCTTGTTTATTTTATATTATCATCATCAGCTATATATATATCACCACTAATTCCGCAGCGCTGTACAGAGAGCTCACATCAGTTCCTGCCTCTTTGGAGCTTACGGTCTAAATTCCCTAACATAGACACACACACAGACCGAGAGAGACTAAGGTCAATTTAATAGCAGCCTTATATTCTCTGTGCCACAATGCTACCCTTCTGAATTAAACTAGGGGACTTGTAGACATTTATGTTGGAGGGAGAATGGAATAATTATTGCCCCGGGTTAAGCCTCGTTTAACCCTGTGGTAACAGGGACTGCCCAAGACTTGCAGCAGAGGTGGTCCCCAAGAAGGGATGTACTCTGATGCCAGGGCAGGTGGCTGTAATTAAATTATTGCTGCTTCTAGAGTGGACCTAGGAGCGTGCTCTTGGCCTCATTTCTCCTATCTCCGTGCTACCGATTCCTAAGTCCCGGGGGCATCCAAGTACCTGTGAGTGCGTAAAACTCTACAGGAAAGGCGGCTCTTATAGGTGATAATCTCTACTGCTAGTTCTAAAAGCTTATGACAGTTTCTAGGAAGCCATAACATCATAAAGGATTATATCCTGGGACCAGTGGTGTAATATCAATCTGACCATCCACTCTTTTTTATATTAGTTGTAAGCTGACTACCATTTTTGTTTAAATGAAAACTGTAACCTTTTCCAGATTTACTTTGGTGTCCCTGTGGTTATTTATCTATTTAATTACAGTAATAATAAGTCTGAACATGTGAAGGAGGTTTGGGTGCAATGAAAGGGAGATATCAACACTATGCAGTTTATTATGTTTTCAATTGAATCAGAGAAAGCAAATGTAATGATGGCAAAGTTACAAAATCCTTCATTAAGACAGCTCGCTACAGACTTTGGCCAGCAATAGTGAAAATTGGGACTGTTGTGAAGGGATCATTAGAAAATGACTTAAAATCTTTCACAATTTTGAATTAAATCCAGATCCAAAACCAAAACCTTTTGCGTTTGTTCGACAAAACCGGTAGCAAAACCGAAACACAAGATGAGTTCGAACCGACCCCGCTTTGAAACCGAAACACAAGGGTAAGTGCACATCTCTAGTATTAATATTTCCCATTCTGTGATTAGCTCTGTTAATATACTATGAAACCCTAAAGAAAATCAGTATACATTTAGACCATCCTATCGGTGATGAAAGATTTGCATAATATTGATACATTTTCGTGCCTTACAGCAGTCCTAATAAATTCTCTTCACGCCATTATCCAATCTGCCATTTTTCCAAACCGACTCAGTCTGCTGTTCGTTTTGGTGTATCTGGCTTTTCCTGACCCGGTTCCTGGCAGTTTATTCCCACTATCCTGTGTCATCGTGACAGGCTTGTATTTAAACACAACTGCTTTTTTAAAAGCAATCTTTTTTTTTTACTTATCAGTGTTAGTTAATTTTATTAACTATGTAAATAGATAGCATATCTAGGGATCGTAGGAGGTTTATTTCTCCACAGAAGCAGCCAGAGGAAGAGTTACGTGTTCAAACTTCCATCAAAGAAGTAGTGGAAGAAGTCTACCACACCCATCATCCCCCTGAAGTCGCCACCGGATTTTCCCCATGATTCACCAAGCAAGTATCAATGTATAATTTTTATTTTATTTTTACACTTATTATAAAGCTAAATCTACTTCACATAGCCGTATAATTAGTCACCTATGCATCAATGCAATTTTTGATAGCATCTCAGGGCCGTCTCTTCCATTGGGCAGGTGCCCGGGGGCCCTGCGGACAAGGGGGCCCGTCCGGGGCAGCACTGCATGCAGGGTTTGTCCAGTTTCTGTGTACGGATGGCTGGGGGGCATCACGTGCCTGTCTAAGGCCCTTAATAATGAAAAAAAAAATCCTGCAAAAAAATAAAAAAGTAAATACTTATCTTGTCAGCTGGCGATCCGGTCCCTCCCTAATCTCCTCCTCCGTGCGGCGCTCGCAGTGAATGTCGGGCGTGAGGTCATCACGCCCGACATCCATTGCGGAGCGCAACACGACGGAGGAGTCCCCAGCGCCAAAAGAATTATAATTAGCAGGCAGCAGCAGTGAATCGGAGAAAAGAAAAGAGGATCACATCGGAGAACAAGCCGATTAAAAGGTAAGTTAAGGGGATGTGAAAAAAAAGTGATATATATATATATATATATATATATATATATATATCACTTTTTTTATTTTACACACACACACACACACATATATGTAATCACCTTTTATTTTTTTTACACACACACACATATATATATATATAAATATATATATATATATATTTTGTATTTAACTAAACTGTTATGTCTCACATTTTATACTTCATTTATTATAGTATTTGTATAATTGTAATGAAGCTAATTCAATTTTTCCTCAAGCAGACCTTATTTATTTCCTTGTTAGCTATATTGATTTGTTAATTGGTTACAGCTATTTTTAATAGATTATTGTGTCTTATACAAATTGTTTCATTACCTATAATCTAAAATAGAAAGTTATCTGTCATCTATATTATTATATATATTATTGCATATCTCTTTCTTATTACTATTCTCTTACCACCACTTTAATAATATACCTTTTTTAAGTGTATGCAAAGTTAAATTTGGCTTTATAAACCAATTAAATTAATAAAATATTTTTTTTAAAATTTTTTTTAACTCTTTATTTTCAACAGCAACATGAGTTACAAACAATCCGTAATAAGAATGCAGGGATATTGTATACAACACAAAACAGTAAACATAATTGGTGTGATCCAACTGTAAGCCTTAGAAAGGCCTGTTTTTTTTAGGAAACCCTATGTTGTTGTGTTTTTCCTAAGTTTTATTGAAAAAAAAAAAAGGAGAGAGTGGAGAGATAGGGTGGAAGAAAGATAAAGAGAGAAAAAAGTTAAGAGGGGAAAGGGACAGGGGGAAACTCAACATGAACCTTCCGAGGGGGATGCAGCTAATCCAACAACCCCCCGGGAGGAAACAGAGCCCACATTAAAAAATGAATAGAAAATGCAATTCACTGAGTGGCGGGCATTGAAGACTGATGAAAAGAATACCAGAAGTCCCACACCTTATGAAAATTTGGTATTTTGTCACGGAGAAGACTAGTAATGTATTCCATTGAGGCCATATACCAGACCCGGGAGACTATGCTGTGGAGACTTGGAGGGGAAAGGGATTTCCACTCCTTAAGCTAGGTACACACTACTACAAAATTCTAACGATACAATATTTTACCAATTTAGCTAACGACAAAAAAAAAAAGTCCCGATCAGCATGCCGATACATGCATACACACTACATTCGATTACCTCCAGATCTGTGCTATTCATCTGTCATTAACTATCAGATGAAAAGTAGCAGCATAGTGTCTCTCCATAGTGTCCTCTCCTGGTACTGTGAGGGCGACACTCCCGAGGAACGTCTCGGAGAGTCCCCTGAAACGAGAGGAAAGGTTCTCACCTGATCCCGAGGGTCGCTATGGGCGGGGCCTACCAAGTGGTGGAGACTTCCGCAACAGTCACGGTCCCCCTACAGGCGAGAAGAACAGAGGCACGAATACAACGGGGGTAGGAAGGGGCTGTCCGGAATGCCGCCAAGGAACAGAGGGTTACTCAGCCCCACTTGGCGACTCTCCGTTTTATTCTGGCCAAGCCACGCGGGCTACAAGAGTTCGGGGTAGAGAACGTTCTCGCCCGAACTCCCTACTCACCACTGGGGAGGGCCACCCGAATGTGGGGACAAGACTCACTCTTCCGGCAGTGCGCCACGGGGTATCACAGTCCCCACCCGGAACCGTCAGTATCCTGCCGGAGCGCGGGCGGACTCCGTCTTACCCCTCGAGACACCGTCTGCCCTGGGACCGCCAGGCAACCTTGCCGGAGCCCAGACCAGACACCCCAATGGAACCGTGGACGACCGTGACAAACCCCGGCACCCACGAGGGCAGGGCTGCACTGCCCCCCTGAAACCACGGAACGCCCTGACTGCCCCCGGAGCTCAGAAGGGCTGTGCTACACTACTCCCAAGGCACTGAGGGAAACCCTGATCTCCCTCAGCCCGCGAAGAAGTCATGCCACACCGCCGCCCAAGGGCCTGTCCTACCTCTAGTCTACACGGAAGGGGAAGGGAAAAGGGGGTAGACAGTACTTACCAGCTTGGGAGACCCTACACAGTCTGTCTCCCTGGGGTGGTACGTGACTCGTCCCAATTGCCCCTTCCAGGCCGTACGCATGGCCCGAGAACAAGTCAAGCGCCACCCAGCGATTTATCCCGACACGCCGCATTCCGCCCCCTACGGATAGAACACCACACACTCCTACAATACACGGGCTGGGGCACGGATAGGGTGCACCTCCTACTACACCGTGCAATCCCAAACACAACAGTATAATCCCCCGGTACAACAATACAATATCAAGGCAGAGTACAATCCCCCAACACAACAACACAATACCCCAGTACAACAGTACAATACCAGAATAACAGGTCCCCTACGTGTAAGCTCCTACCCTACTTTACCAACATGGAGGATACTGAGGAAGGGGGGTGGGAACCGGGAAAAAGCCTCCTCCTAGTGAGGTCTACCTAAGGGCCTTGCACCCTAGGGGGAGTTAGTCAGGGCCGGGTGCCCTATGGGGTCTACTCAGGGCCTTGTGCCCTACCGTGGGGGTAGCGCACCTTAGTGTGCTCTCACCTATCTGTGACACAGGCCTAATGCCTGAAGGGGATAGGGCCTGGTGCCCACTTGAAAGGAAGGGGGGAAAGATAGCGTGCTGGCGTGGGCCTGGGAGAGGTGGTCCCCACTGGGGTCTTACCTGTTCCAGGTGGCCTTCCAGCGACGTCTGCGTAGCTCCTCCTTACTCCCGTCGGTGATACGCCCAGGCACCCCCCACTGGTCTCCCTTGTTCCCACGTCTTCACCAGACAGGTTAGCTCGTAGCCCTGACAAGAGCTCTCTGTCTGGTCTTCTGCTGGCGATGTCTGCTGCGGTTACTGCTGCTCCGGCTTCTGTCCCTGCTGCTGCTGCTCGTTCAGGTACCCTTGCCTCCAGCTCTGCTGCCCACCGCACTGTCGGGCCTCCACGTGGACGCCGTCTATATTCCCCGGCGGGTCGCTCCCCTATGACCTCATCACGGCCGGGAGCCTCTATTGGTTTGTGGCTGGGAGCTGTCATTGGTCCGCGGCCGGGCGCCGTGATTGGTCTGCGGCCGGGCGCCGTGATTGGTCCGCGGCCAGGCGCCGTGATTGGCCCGCGGCCGAGCGGTGGATCCGGTGTGTCCACAGTACCCAGCTAAACACATCCTCAGCATCAAATGCAGCAGCAGTGAGTTTTTTTTATCGCAATAAGACTGTAAGCTTTACAAGGGATCTAAAAACTGCAGGGAGCTGATGCCGAGACCCAACTTTACCTTTGTTTGAACTCCACATTTCTAAAATTATATTCCCAGAGTTGCATTAAATCACATTTATCAGTGTGTAGTAACACTCGATTGCTTGGACCAAACTATTTCTATCACTGAAGTATTTAACAGCATATTATAGTATTATTCTGCTATTGTTTCCGATTGTTTTATAAGTGTATCCAACCTGCCACATTGTAAATTGCATCTTGCTGCAATGATACTTCCTTTCCTGATGTAACAAAAATGTTGCATTTATTTTGTAATAATGCATAGCAGTGTATTTCTGCCTTCCTTGCCCTCCTACGCTGCCTGACTCTCTCCCTTCATGTGCTGTCAACAGGGCTGCCAAGAGGAATTCAGGGCCCCGGTACAACAAATTCATGGGGCCCCCCTGACGGCGGCACAAAATTTTTCAGGGTTGTGGTCGAGCATTTGGGGGCGTGGCAAATTCGCCATTGGGGCGTGGTTAACACATCAAAATCACTCGGCTCTCGATTCTCACGAGCGTCACATATGTCCAAGCACTCCTGGCTTTCAGGACATCTAGCACCAAAGTGTAGTATAGAAAAAATGCAATGTGTACACAAAGAGTTCAGTCTTGGCCTCCACCTTACATTGGGCACAACACTCACCAAAAATTTACATTGTCCCTACTAGAATCACAACATTTCACATACTGTCCTGCTCTCTACTACCTGTTCTTCTCACTTTCACCAACTGTTGCTGCATGTTTCTTTAGTTGCGGCTTGTCTGGATCCTGGAATAATGGGGGCCCTATTTGGAAAAAAATAGCTACATTTAGATAATTCCAAACAACCCTGGCGTTAAATCAATACCATCCACGATTAATAATTAGGCCTTCCTCCAGCTCCAATATTACAATAATGTGCCCCTTCATCATCGCCATGCCTTATGATCGCACTGCGCCCTCCATGCTGCTTTTGCCCCCTTCATCTGGCTCCCCTTCATCACACTATACTATGCTGCTCCCCCCCCCTTTTTTTCAATCCCACTGTGCCATGCCTCCCCCCCTTGTTAACCCCACTGTGCCATGCTGCCCACCATTTTTAACCCCACTGTGCCATGCTGACCCCTGTTTTTTAACCCCACTGTGCCATGCTGCCCCGTTTTTTAACCCCTCTGTGCCCCCCCTCGTTTTTGAACCCCTGTCATGCTGCCCCCTCCCTCATTTTTTAACTTCTCTGTCATGCTGCCAAACCCCCCCACCCCCAGTTTTTTAACCCCTGTCATGCTGCCTCCCCATTTTTTAACTCCTCCGTCCCCACCTCGTTTTCCTCCCTGCACTTACCTTTTCTCCTTTCTTGGTCTTCTCCGCTGCTCTGTGCTCCATTGCTCCAGACTGACTGAATGCTGGGCATGACATGATGACATCACACCTGGCATTCAGACAGTCTGAATGGAGCACAGAGCAGCAGAGAGGAGGGATGCCGGCTCCGCGATCAGGTGAGTATGTTTTTTGTTTTTTTTAAACTAGCCTGCTCCCCCCACCAACGACCGAGCCCCCCCCTGCAAAAAAAAAGAAAGAAAGAAAGAAAAAAACGTTGTTTTTTTTAAAAAAAAGCAGCAGCGCAAGGGCCCGGGCCCGGCCCCCTGACATGCCCGTTCCCCCCCCTCTCGGCGGCCCTGGCTGTCAATGTACGGAGCAAGTGTATCTGTTTTAGTGCCCCGTTTAAAGCTACAGTGCATGGCGCAATAAATCTGGCCATAAATGACAAAAACCATTGGTATATAGGAGAGGCCCCTCGGACTTTTAACTCTTTATATTTCAAAAGTGAAATAAATCTTAATTACTACCAGAGAAACACATGAATAGCGGAACACATTGCATATGTTTCAATGCTGATGAAACTTAGGGTTATAGTTGAAACTGGCATTGTTTCTGCTATACATAAAAGTAATGTGCTTCCTTACAGCTTTGAAAAACCCTCAGGTGAAGCCTGGCTATGCCCACTTATAATATATACACATATATATAGCACACCTGTCACACACAGCCTGCGCAAAATCTTCATGCTCAGTCAGGCAGCTGTCACAATGGGTTAAAAGGAATAATCTGCACTATAGAGCTGTCAATCTTTCATTACCTCGAGTCTACTTTTTAACTCCCTTCAGCAGTTTGCATAGAAGAAGAATTTCTTACAGCTCTTGCAGAAGCATCTCCTATACCTTGTCCGGCATACAGCAATCTCTGCTGTCACAACGGGAGAAAGTAAAGTAATAGTGTAAAAGTGTACACTCCTGTGCCATGCTGATGACAGTCTCCTTGGTGGCGGAATACTCATCCTCTTCCATGAAAGCATTATACAGGAACGAGTCTCCCTGAAACTCATGCTGATCGAAGATCAGGGCAAGTGACAGGCGCATGAATGAAATAATCTTTACGAACTGAAACAGACCCAAAATTTGGCGATCTGTGTCATGTCATATACTTTAGTGACAGAAAACACTCGCTTCTCAAACCACTTGTTAGCACTGTACTACTTAGCATATTAATATACTGTATAATGCACAGCATGCAGCCTGGTAACTGGAGCAGGGGTAACTGTCACTGATTTCTCCGGGTAACACAGGGGCTGATGGCATACACCCAAGGGTCCTTATGAAGTTAAACTCGGAAATAGCTAGACCGCTATTCTTAATTTTCAGAGATTCAATCTCATCAGGCTCGGTACCAAGGGATTGGCGAATAGCAGATGTGGTGCCGTTGTTTAAAAAGGGGACGAGATCACAACCAAAGAATTATAGACCTGTAAGCCTGACATCAATAGTGAGGAAACTACTGGAAGGTATTTTAAGGGACAGTATTCAGGATTACTTGGTACGCAATAAAATTATTAGTGGGAATCAACATGGATTTGTGAGGGATAGGTCATGTCAAACTAATCTAATTAGTTTCTGCGAGGAAGTTAGTGGGAACTTAGACCAGGGCAGGACAGTAGATGTGGTCTACTTAGATTTTGCAAAGGCCTTTGATACAGTGCCACACAAGAGGTTGGTTTACAAAATAAGGGAACTGGGTCTAGTAATCAAAATTTGTACTTGGATCGAAAACTGGTTAGAGAATAGGGAACAGAGAGTTGTGATAAATGGAACATTTTCTAATTGGTCAAAAGTCTTAAGTGGAGTACCTCAAGGTTCCATGCTGGGACCACTCCTTTTTAATATATTTATTAATGACCTTGGTGATGGTTTAGAGAGTAAAGTTTCTATTTTTGCAGATGACACTAAACTCTGTAAGGTAATAAAATCAGAGCAAGATGTAGCTTCTCTACAGAGGGACTTAAATAAACTGGAGGATTGGGCGGCCAAATGGAATATGAGGTTTAACACAGATAAATGTAAGGTTATGCATTCAGGGATCAAAAACAAGAATGCAATCTATGAATTAAATGGAATTAATTTAGGAGAATCTATAATGGAAAAGGATTTGGGAGTGCTCGTAGACAGTAGACTTAGCAATAGTGCTCAATGTCAAGCAGCAGCTGCAAGGGCAAACAAAGTATTGGCATGCATAAAAAGGGGCATAGATGCAAGGGAAGACAGTGTAATTTTGCCACTGTATAAATCGTTGGTAAGACCTCATCTTGAATATGCAGTACAGTTCTGGGCACCACTCTATAAAAAAGATAATTTGGAACTAGAAAGGGTTCAGAGAAGGGCGACAAAATTGATAAAGGGTATGGAGTCATTAAGTTATGAGGAAAGGTTAGCCAGGTTAGGCATGTTTACTTTAGAAAAGAGGCGTCTAAGGGGAGATATGATTACTATGTACAAATACATTAGGGGTCAATACGGAGAGCTTTCATGGGAACTTTTTACCCCAAGGACCATACACAGGACACGTGGTCATCCCCTAAGGTTAGAGGAGAGGAAATTTCACAACAAGCAAAGGAAGGGGTTCATTACAGTAAGGGCAGTCAAGATATGGAATTCATTGCCAGGGAAGGTTGTGATGGCAGATTCAATAGATATGTTTAAGAAAGGGTTAGACAAATTTTTAGCGGAAAGGTGTATCCAGGGATACGACCGTTAATTTAAAATAAAGGATAGTAGTGGATATAGGGTAAAAATTGGATTGCAATATTGAGTCTGGGGGGATTTTCAAAATTGAAACAGATTGGCGGCTGCTTACTCTGGATTAATTTCAAATATAAGTGCAGGATCGCAGGAGATCCAAAATAGGTTGAACTTGATGGACTGGTGTCTTTTTTCAACCTCATCAACTATGTAACTGTGCAGTGTGCAGGATCGGAAGGTGATCGGAACGAAATTATTAAACAGTACGACCAACCAAATTAAACGACAATCGGTATTTTGGAACGATTGTCGTTCATCGTGAAAGTATACACACTAATGCAATATCTGGCCGAGCAGTCGTTTATCGGGTGATTGGCCCGATAATTGGCTGAAAAAACTGCAGTGTGTACCCAGCTTTATCTATTTGCAGACGGGTTGCTGCACAAATATGCTGCACAAGCTTATCTCCATGTTTGTTAAGGGACCTGACCCGAGAACACAGCAGCATAACCAAAGGGTCTGGCAACACCTCAATCTCTAGTATTTTTGTAATAAGGTCAGCAACCTGGGACCAAAGATTAGAGATGCTAGGGCACGTCCACCAAATGTGATAGAATGAACCAACTTCCCCACATCCCCTCCAACAGAGATCAGAGGTGCCTGGGTAGATTATGTGTAGTCTCAAAGGCACTAGGTACCATCTTGTGTACACTTTGAATGTGTTTTCCCTTATTGATGCGTTGATGGATATCTTGGCGATCCTAAGTCTGAGCTGTGTCCATCTCTCCTGTCCCAAGGTTTTGCCAGTATCCCGCTCCCAGGCAGTCTCGAACGGTTCAACGATATCAGATCCTGGGTTCAGGAAGGCGTGGTAAATCAGAGATATCAATCCGGGGGCTCCGGAACGGACCATACAACTCCTCTCAAATGGTGCGGGCGAACGTAACTTGGAAGTCCTACAAAGAGATTGTATAAAACCTCTTATTTGGATATACGCTAAGTGCAAGGATGAGGGAAGACCCTTTTTTTCTCTCAAATCTGAAAAAGTCTGGGGAGCGTATACACCTAGAATAAGAGTAAACTGGGTGATACCCGCCTCCTGCCAAGGACGCGCGAACGCCTTGTGGCTCCCTGCCAGGAAGTCTGGATGATGCCACAGAGGAGTGAGAGGAGAAGGGAACGAGGTGAGCTGCCACTTACTGTGTAGTTTGTCCCATATGTTAAGAGTGAACTGAACAGAGGGGTGGGCATAGACTGAGGCCGGTTTCTGACTCCGAGGGAGCCAAGGAAGAGCATTCAAAATATAATCTGGAGTGAGTGTATTCTCCAGGTCGACTCACCTCTTAGTCCCCGGGGCAGACTGCCAGGAAATGTCATGACTAAGGTTAACTGCGTGATAATAACAGTCAAAAAGCGGAAGCCCATAGCCTCACGAGTGAGTAGACTTAGCTAAACATGAACGCTTGAGTCTCGACTTTTTCCCTTGCCAAATGAATTTACCACAAATTGATTGCAGGTTAGCTAGAAAAGTGCCTGGGACTGGTATGGGCAGCGTTTGAAACAAGTATAAGATTCGAGGTAAAACATTCATTTTTATGACACTGATCCTACCGAACCAGGAGATAAAAGGCGGGTCCCACTTTATAAGATCTCTTTTTATGGATTCAAGAAGAGGAGTAAAGTTGGCATGAAACAACTGACTAACTTCCTTCGTGATCTGAACTCCCAAATAACGTAACGCCTTGGGGCGCCATTGGAATCTGAACGAGGATTCAAGTGCGGTTTTAGTTATGCTAGAAACTTGTAAAGAGAGAGCCATCGACTTAGAGTTGTTTATCTTATATCCTGACATAAAACCGTACTCTTTGAGTTCCTTAAACAGATTTGGGAGCGAGATTAGGGGATTAGAGAGCGTTAACAGGACGTCGTCAGCAAATAGCGAGATTTTAAAATGACGGGGGCCAATTCGGATTGCTGTGATATCTGGGTTTTGTCTGATGGCAGCTGCCAATGGTTCGATGCTCAAGGCATATAGTAAAGGAGATAAAGGGCAGCCCTGTCTTGTGCCATTACCTAAAGAGAAAGCCCGGGACAGTAAGCCACTTGTCAGTACAGATGAGGAGGGACGATGATATAAAGCCTGAATGGCCGATAAAAAAGCCCCATTCAGTCCAAAGTGACTAAGAGTTCGGAACATGAAAGGCCATGAGAGCCTATCGAAGGCCTTTTCAGCGTCTAGAGCCAGAACAACTGATGGAACCTTGTTCTGGTTGACATAGGCTATTATGTCTATTGTGCGTCTGGTGTTATCTTAGGCCTGTCTAGAAGGGACAAAACCCACTTGGTCAGGAAAAACTAGAGCTGGCATATATGCGTTTAAACGAGTTGCCAATATTTTAGAGAAAAGTTTGATGTCAGCATTAATTAATGAAATAGGACGATAGCTAGAACAACACGTAGGGTCCTTATTTGGCTTGGGGATCACCACTATGGTAGAGAGAGTGGATTAATCATGAAATTTACCTCCCGACATTATACTGTTAAATAAGTGAGTCATGTGAGGCACCAGCTCTTTAGAAAACGTTTTATAATATGACATCATGGGGCGTATTCAATTGTTCCTCCGCCGCCGGAAAAACGAGCGCTCTAAAACTATTACCCTGAGCTGCGAGATGAAATTCAGCGAGTAAACTACCGTATTAATGGTTTTTACGCGCAATATTACCGTATAAACGGTAATAGTTTTAATGCGCTCATTTTTCCGGCGGCCGGAGGAACAATTGAATACGGCCCCATGAATCTGTCAGGACCGGAGGCTTTAGATTTTTTCTGAGTTTTCAACGCGTAAGTCACCTCCTCAACTGTAATGTCTTCATTAAGGGATAAGGCCTGATGGGGCGTTAGTGTGGGCAGGTAGCATTTGTCTAAATATGAGTAAATCTCTTGAGAGGGAGCTACCGGGGTAGTCTGGTCCTTATGGAGGTTATACAACTTTTCATAGTAGCTGTGAAAAGTGTCATTAATGACCCTAAGGTCATAGGACAGATTTCCGCTTTTATTTCTGATTGTAGCGATCATTTGGGAAGCTCGCTTAACTCTTAATCTTTTGGTTAAGAGTGGCTAAGAGGCCTTGTTTCCCTTCTCATAAAAGGTTTGGTTAAACCATCTTAGCTGACGTTCAGTTTTTTCTACAAGAATCAAATGGATTTCTCCCCTTATCTTTTGTAATAATGTGGGGGAGTTAGACTCCTTATCTGCCGATTCTAACTCGTTAAGTTGAAGAAATAGTTTGTTAAGTGTCTCGTTGCGTTCTTTTTTCCTACGAGAAGCAAATTGTATAATGTCACCTCGAATAACTGCTTTATGAGCCTTCCAGATTGTGGGGGTCGGGACCTCCAAACTAGAATTTTTCTCAAAATAGTTTGTGATGGAGTCGGCTATGATGTTTTTAAACCCAGGGAGTTTGAGGAGGGTCTCATTTAACTTCCAAGAAGTTCTGCCCCGGGGGTTCTGAAGAAGGTCTACCGAAAGTGATATTATGGAGTGATCAGACCAAGTTTTAGGGACAATATCAGCCTTTTTTATGTGCTGGAATATGTTTGAACACCCCATAAACATGTCTATCCGAGAATAGGATTGGTGAGGAAATGAGTAAAACGTAAAGTCCCTAGAAGTAGGATACAGCGCTCGCCAAATATCAAAGAGACTGGCCTCGGTCACGAGTTGTTGCAAATTTTTTGTGTGTGATGGGGGGGAGGAGTGTCTGGCGATTGATCTGTCCAAAAGAGGGGTCCCCTCCTAATAAGAGCAGACCCTTTCGAGAGTGGTGTAATTCCGAGAAAAAGTGTTTGAAAAAGGCTGTCTGACCTGTATTAGGAGCGTATATGTTGGCGAAGGTTATTTTGAGATGTCAATCTTTCCCGTCAGAATGAGAAACCGGCCTTCGGGATCATCCTTGACTGTTGACGTAACAAAGGGGACCGAATTACGGAGAAGAATGGCGACTCCATTTTTCTTTGTGGGATGAGAGGAGTAGTAGGCCGTGGAGTATCTTCTTGAGTACAAGGAGGGATTGCCACCAGCGTTAAAATGAGTTTCTTGCAAAAAAATTACATCTCCTTTAAGTTTATGTATTGTGTGAAATAACAGACCGTTTTTGTGAGGTATTCAGCCCTTTCATATTAAGAGAGAGAGTTGTGAGAGACATATCTAACGTTCTGAAGAAAAACACCAGGTATGGATATGTGAGCTATCGAGCTATAATGCAGAGAAGATAAAAGTGAAGGGAAAGAAAAGTTGGAGAAGAAAAGATAGGAAAGACAAAGAAGGGGAGAATGAGAAGATATAGTAAAAAGGGGAAAAGGCGTAGATTCTGACCTCACTGGAAGAGGGGAGACCTACTGGGTCAGTGCCTAAGAACCAGAGAGAAAAAAAAAACAATCAGGCGAGATACGCCTAAACATAGATTTATGTCGTGGCACAGAGTGTGGGAATGCTAAAGACTTTTGAACCTTAATATAATAAATATATAAATCCCAGTGTGTGCGGGAGCGCGGCTAGGAGGACATAAAGAGTCCCCCGTCCATCCGTATGTAAAACAGTGCAAATAAATATCAACGAAACTGGCAACGAGGAACAGCTGCACCTGATAATGATGCAGTCGAAAAAATCAACACGAAGAAATCAACATTTAAACAATTTGTAAATAGAGCAAGGGGAAATGTAAACATTAGAAAAAAAGCAACGAAAAAATTATGAACATTTAGAACCTCCTAAATGGAATACTCAGTTACACAGATCATGGGGGCTGTCATTCTGATGAATTCTGAGAATCACCCTCATCCATCCTGTCATGACGAAACAGGTTAAGCCTATAAATCAACTCCTTCCCTTCACTTGGGGTACGAATTGACTCTTAACAGCCTTCAACTTCAATTATCAGGCGGAAAGGAAATCCCTAGCGATATTTGTATCCGATTTCTCTTAGGATTCGTGTAGTCTCTCTGAGGTTCCGCCTTTTGGCTATCGTTGAAGGGGCCAAATCCTGGAACACTTGGATATGGCAGCCCTCGAAGAGAGTGTAAGAAGAATTCCTAACTGCGTTAGATATAAGTTCCTTGGTCTTGAAGGAGAGAAGACATAGAATCACATCCCTGGGGGGCTTAGTGTCCTTCGGATGAGGTCTCAAGGCTCTGTGCACCTGCTCTATCTGCATTGAATGGTTGGATACTGTGGGATCCAAAGAGGAGAAGAATTTACACACGTAGTCTTCTAGGTCTTTAGGCTCAACTGACTCAGGGATGTTGAGTAGTCTCAGATTGTTGCGCCGTTCCCTGTTCTCCATGTCCTCCAACTTGTCTCTGAAGAAGTCATTTTCTTTTAAAAGGAAATCTAGGTCATGAGACGCGTCATTTTGAAATTTGACAGATGACTCCATCTTGTTTTCGAGGACCGTGGTCCTTTTGGAAATTATGACCATCTCTGCCTTAAGATCTCCAATGGCCTTTTGGAGATCGGTGGAGAAAGCGTTGGTACGATCCACAATTAAATTACGTAATTCAGCAAAGTCCGCCTTAGTGGAAGGAGTAGTAGTATTTGGAGAATCATGAGCGCTATGAGCCCCTTGTGGCGAACGAGGAGGAGATGCTTTGTCTCTCCAGTTGCGCCCCTGCGACCTCTGCTCACTGATTTATTCATGTTGAATGCGGGTTCCTTGGCGAACCGTTCGTCGATATTGAAAGTTTAACAGATGAACGGGGGGGGGGGGGGGGGCAACCCAGGTGGACTAGGTGGCCATTACAAGTTGAGAGGGACTTGTAACTGCTTACATATAGTTGTCTGAGAGCTGGTCAGAGCTGTAACTGCTAATGTGAACTCAGCCAACAAGGGTGCCTCCAGGCAGATACCGAAGACGTCCTCTATGGGTAGTGTATCCAACTAGGTGTCTAATTTCAGACAGACCCGGGGTTGTTGGTCCCAACAGATAGTGCTCAACTCGTACCCGAATTTTCCAGCCTTCAGTCTCCTGCCCCCTGCTGCCGAGGATGACAGGCCCAGATATTAGTGCTACTATCGGCGATGACAGGGCGCCAAATGGGCTCCACTAATGACTCCTTATGTGGGCTGTGATGAGGGGAAACACTTAAGCCCGTGAGCTCCCCGAGGTGCACACCCAGCAGACTGCGGGAGCCTTCCGTCTGCGCTGATGGGAGGAAGTGCCGACCGGAAGCAGGCCTCCCGAGACTGGAAGTGCGATGCAGGGGCTGCTGTCGCAACTTTAGGCCGCGGCTGAAGACGGGAACGAAGGCCCTGGGCACCCGGAGCACTTGATGAAGCGGCGAGTCCCCGCGGGTCGAGGAACAGCAGAGGGGAATGTGCAGGCTAGCAGTAGAGATCCTGGGGGAGCGCTGCTTGTCCGTAGGCCAGCCCTGAATAATGGTGACAGGCCGCCGAATTGGAGCCGCTGTTATGTATGAGCCGGCAAGGCACGCATCAGGGTGGCAGACGTCTCTATAGCTGCCAGGTGACGCGGGCTATATTTGGGAGAGGGTCCTGGGTTGGAACAGAGGCTGGACACAGGTAAGAAATGCCCTTTTATCACGGAGCTCCTCTAAGACACCACCTTCCGTTATGGCGTCCAAGCCACGCCCCCCATAATATTCTTTTTTTTAATTAATTTTTGTTTATTTTCAGGTCAATTATTAATGTATTCTCATTTAATTATTTTTTGCTTCTATAATAATAATATTTTGTCATTTAAGGTATTGCAAGTTAATGAGAAAATCCTTGGCAGCAAGGGTCTGAAAACAAGTCATGATTTGTAGAAAAGATTTGGAAATCTATCACCAAAGCCGTTACAGCAGTACATGGGACCATTCGGATGGAGGAAACATGCAAGAAGAGATTCTGGGATTACTGGAAGAGTACAAAGGAGAAGATACAGAAGACTGCTAGATTGTCCGGCCAAAAGATTCCACCTAAGGTATAATTGAAGGGATGGCAGAAGAAGCTGAGTCATCATCTCAACACATCTCATGAAGATACGTTGCCTGTAAGAACCATGAAAGAAACATCAAAGGCTAATGGTAAGATTTCTAAGCATTATTTTTGTCATACACCCGAAAAATAAAAATATTCAATCTCTAAAATCGACTAACACATAATATCTCACTAAACACTATTCTGATATGTAACAGGCTTTTAAGCTCAAGTTCTGAATGACAAATAACGGTTCATTTTTCTATTCTCAAGTGAACAGCATTATTAATACTGACTTCATCAAATCTTGTAACACATTTTTTCATGAATAGTGAAATGATTCAAACATGAATTAGTTTTTGAATATATATTCTCTTTTTTCCATGAATCTTTAGCACTCAAAGGAGTGAAGATAACTTTAAAGAAAAAAATCAAGGACAACATCTCAATGTAATTAACATAATTATTAATCGTATTAACACCTAAAACAGGTCTCCCAATAGTTATATAATTGAATAAATAGTCATAATTTCAGATATATTGACAGCCAGACAGGAGTCTGTCTGTCACGATCTGCCTGCTACATCTCCCTTTTGAATGCTGCTTGCATCCTGCAGCCCCTGTTTGTTTTGCACTGTGCTGAATTTGTGTTTATTTTTATGTGCTGCAGCAGTACCTTCATTCACCAGAGGTGCTGCTATTGTGCCCTATTTGTGTGCATTAGGGGTCATTCTTCCTGATCACCAATTATTTCATGCACCTGGGTGTTCTCATTTCCCCTATATATACCTGTCTCTCCCAGCACACATTGCTGGTCATTGATGTCATTTCCTGTTGTTCCATCCTGTGAAGGCATATCCTTGTTGCAGCCTGTGGACTCTTCCTCCTGCCTTGCTCCTCTGGTTCATGCTGCTTGGAAATCTGTTCATACATCCTGGTTCCCTGCATTAACTGTTTACCTGCTGGTTTCTGAACAATTCATTTCCTGCATCAGCTTGCACCTGGTATTTATTTCTACAGACTTGATTACCTGCTTTGTACATTTCTGCAAATAAACACAGAGTGTTTTCACCATATTCGTGGCTCCCAGCTGTATTCCTGTATGCAACCGTGACACTGTCCTTCTGCCTGAAATAATTGCTGAAGTCACTGTCCATGAGGAATCCTCAACTTCCTCTGTTGCTTTTGCACCAAGTAATAAAATATTTGTATACTTACAACAATCTTCATATCAATACATCCAAAGAACACAATTACCACTATATTTTTATATTCCAGTGTTTCATTAGTAATAAGAAGGTTATTCACAGAGCAAGAACCTGAGCCTGTGAACACTGAAGACAGCGTTAACATTAGTGATCATCTTATCTCTGCAGAAGTAAATACAGGTCAACCTCAAGATGTCAGCAACACCATATTTCAAGCTGATACACCAACATATCATCAGGATGAGACTACAGAAGGTATATCCATGACCACAAAACCTAATGTCTATAATATTTTTTTAATAGTACAACCTATAAAAAAAAATGTTTTCATTTAGAACAACCTCTAGACCTTTTACTATCCCCAATGAATTCTGCAAACAGGACACTGAAAACCAGTTGACATCAGAAGCCCTAAATGCACCAATGTCACCAGAATCAACTCAAGATGAAGAAGCTAATCAACAGCAACATACTAAACAGGAGCCAGTCCAGGGACCAAGAATCATTGACATTTTACTTCAAAATCAATGACAAATTTTGGCAAATCAAGAACTGTTTGCCTAATATGTATTTCCATTGTCAAGTCACCAAATTGAACATTCCAGAGGGCTTTACAATATCCAAGTCACACAGGAGCAAATCTCCTCTGCTTTAAATCAAATATTGGTGACTCAACAACAGTCTGCAGCAGCAAATATTGCCACCACTATAACATTGCAATGTTTGTAGCGGTGGCAGTCATATACATGGAAGAAATGTTGACCACAGTACTCCCATTCCAGTGCGACAAGCTCCTGTTCAAGCATCTACATCAGAACATATATTACACCCAGATGCAAGTGTGGATTCAAGGTAGATTGCAATGTACATTGTTGCTGTAAAGTCCCAGAGCACAAGAGAAGCAGGAGAACACAACCAAGAAAAAGCAGCAAAACAACAATGACCAGCACAGGTAATAGAGAGAGGCTGGTATAAAAAGGGAACCACCAGGTGCAGGAGATAATTGATGCAACCCCTAGTGTTGAAAAGGAAAAGGCACAATTGCAGCACCTCTGGTTAATAGAGGTACTGCCAGATAATACATTTAATATAATAATTCCAAAAGTCCTTGAGGCAGGAGCTGCCAGTACACAGCAGCATGTAAATGCGAAAAGCTGCAGGCAGATCCTGACAGTGCTGTTCAAAGTCTTGTGTTGATGGTGAAGTTAATCATCTGGGACCTGAGTCATTGAGGAGAGCAAGGCAAAAATAGGAGTAATTTTGATCCTGGACAAATCATGTTACAATGCAAGGGGTGCAAATTAGTTTATTTTTTGCATGCAATGAAAATACTGTCTGCTTTTTCATGTAGCACACAAATAACTTTATTTTACACTGAAATTTAAAGTTGATCTAGGGCAGTGTTGGCTAACCTGTGACACTCCAGGTGTTGTGAAACTACAAGCCCCAGCATGCTTTGCCAATATATCGCAGCTTATGGCTGGGAGGGTATGCTGGGACTTGTAGTTTCACAACACCTGGAGTGTCACAGGTTAGCCAACACTGATCTAGGGCAAGCCCTACCTCAAATATAAATCTGTCTTCACATTTTAAATTTACCTCCTACTCCAATGCAACAAGGTTTTGCCAACGTGCAAAGTTGCTCCTTTTTTTTTTTTGCTTTGCTCTCCTTAATGACTCAGGCCCTTGGTGTCAATGAAATCTCATGATACTTCTAATGTGCAAACACAACATTTTTGGTGGGACATTTTCAAGTTATTTGAAATTATTTCTATTTTTTTTTATGCACTTATGGACTTAATGAATAAATACAGATGTTATGGATATATATATATATATATATATATATATATATATATATATATATAAAGAGACATATTTGCCACAGTTCCCCTATAAGGGATCTGATAAAAACACAGCCAGTCTGCAGCAGCAGGCTGCAGACAGGGTTAAGGGTTCACTGGGATCCTCTTTTAGCACACACACAAAGGTGTTCCACATGGGTGTGATTGGTTTGCTGTGATTTGTTGTAGTGCTTGGGTGGAGGATAAAGGCCCTGTCTGTATGTGTGGGTGGGACGGACCACCGAAGCTAGTAAGTGGCCGGCTTGCAGACAGGGAAGTAATGTCTAGCCAGATGTAGGTGGTGGAGATTTTTGTGTACTGTTACTGGATATGATTGCTGAGCCAGCATTGGAACTGTTTACCATCCTGACCAACTGCTAATAAACAGTTAAATGGTTCAGCATACCTGTGTCTGATTCCTGTGAATGCTGTACTTTCTCACAATATATATGTATATATATATATATATATATATATATATATATATATATATATATATATATATATATATATAGTAAAATTGTATCCTAATATAAGTAAGCAATACAATTTTACAGGATGTACTTCCAATAATAAAAAAAATGTTATTGTACATTTAATGTTTAGGTGTCAGTTAACATTAATCAACTAATTATATTGCAAGCTTTGTGAATGTACTACATTTTTTTAAATGCAAGTAATTACAATGAACTTGGCTTCGTTTTACATATATACATAGAGGGACTGATTCTCATTTAGGAGAAAAGTTTAAAAAGCTAGCAACTTGGTACCTTAACATATATATATACATCGAGAGCTATTCAAATTCTATTTTGGATAAAGCCCATTTTGATGCCATTACTACAAGTGCCAATATAGTGGAGAAAGAAAGGCACAGCACACCAGCATCAAAACCTCATCACAACTGTAAAGTATGGTGGGAGGAGCATCATGGTTTGGGCTGCTTTGCTGCCATTGGTTAGGTATGAATTTCCGACGATAGAAATACTGACGGAAATAATACACATACGAAAATACAGACAGGCAATGTAAATTTCACTGACACAGACAAAATACAGTCATTGTCATTGCAGACAGTGAAAATGATGACAGTCACAATGCCTGCATTAAAATGGCTTAGCCAGCGGGTCCTAGGCTTAGCCAGCTGGGCTGGTGGCATTATAGCAATGGAACTAGCAGCAGGGGGAACCCCTGCCATGATGTCAACCAGCCCCTAGGCTGGTCAGCATGGGGCTGGATCCCCTAGGGAGTTGGGGTCTGCAAAAAAAATATGCAGGCCCCCTCCCTAGGGGTACCCAGCCCCGTGCTGACAGCAAGATTATTTCACTATGACTTAATTGATTGCACTAAAAATAATATTTGATTATATGCTAAAGTTTAATTTAGGGATTAATTTAAAGTTGCTAAATGCATTTTATAACACTGTGACATCACCTTTAATTTTGGAATTGTCTATATGGACTTATGTCTTTAATATACTTGAGTATCGAAGCATGAGCCATCTCACTGTATTTAATAACTATATTCATCATGCAAATAGAATTTAATGCCTCTTCTCATACAGGGGTGTGGGATTCACCTACTCACAGGTGTGTCCATAAAATTCAGCCTCCAGTGTTATAAATAATTTTTTGAACACGTATTAACTGTAAAATGCATTCTGTGAGAGTACAGCAGCACGTCAGCGATTGATAAAGAATAGTATCTATAGCTCTACATGTAGGTGAAACTGGTGATGTTTACAAGACAAGCCTGGTCCTGAGCAATGAGTGTAGACTGCTTTATAAACACCCAAGACAGTACAGCGCTAAAGATTTTAGGCCCTATAAATTAAAGTTAGTATACAATATAGTTGTATATTAAGGTTTTGTACAATGAATCATATGTACAGTACTTATGCTTATGTACAAAACAATGCTTAGTACAACGCATAATAGAACACATATGCTGCTATTTTGTGATTTTAAGCCACAAACAAGTTTAAACTTAACCAAGGATGTTAGTTTTATTATTAAACTTCAGCAAATGGTTAATTCAGATACTCATGTAAAGTCACTCAGGCAATAATACAATTATGCAGATGGTATAGGCACCCTGATTATATACTGCACGTCTGTGTAGTATGTTTATATTGGTGCTAAACGATATAAGGAATAGGTCTTTTACTTAGAGAGCCTCTGTCACAGTATTGATTGCGGTCAAAGAGATTTATATTGATAGATGGAGACAGTGAAAGAATGCAGCAATGGCTGTCACGTCCTTCCTCATCAACGGCCACTTCCTATTCTCACTAGACCACAGAGTATTACATATTACAGCTAGGAGACGGAGCATAGTGCTCCCCATCAACAGCATGTCAGTTGCGTTTGAAAAATGAACATGGAACTTGTGCGTAGTTCCAACCGTATCTCAAAATCTGGGTGTAAGTACGCTCTGTCTGCACAGTACTTACAGTAAGTACACACAGAACAGATTTCAGTGTGCGCACAAGTGTTTGTACAAAAAAAGGTCACATCATAGCAACATTTATGATCACAATCATGGATACAAATATTAAATTTAAATTTTTTTTTTTTATTTTTTTTTTACATTGATTACGTAGTTTTCAATGTGTAATGTACAAACAATGATTCTTTACAGTCTGTCTCACTTGCATACAGAAGTTCTGCCCTTGCAAGTGTCATGCATACATGTACTTTTTTTAAACAAAGACTATGCCGTGACATCACAATCAGTCAGCATTTATACCAGCCCTGTAGCTGGTGAAAATGATATTAAGTGACGAGAATCCCACTGCCTGTATTTTCTACAGTCGCAATTTATAGCAACCGTGTGTCAGGCGTGTCGGGAATGTTGTCTGTCTCTTATATATAAATTCTGTATTTCCTCCTTGTCCCTCTATAGTAATCAAAATTTTTAGGTTGGTATTACTAGTGTCTAAATTATTGGCACCGGAATAATGGCTACCACCGGTCCGAACATGAATTAGGCCCATTATCGCAAATACAGACTTTAATAGGATACCACCATCAGCTATTTTTAATGATTTTAAATATTTTGGTTTTGATTTTAATGTTTTTATTTGTGATTGAGGGAGTGTAAAAGAATATATCTTAATAAAACCTCAGTTATTGAAAAATTACATAAACATAACTGCAAGCCAAATTATGTGGATTGACTAGAAAATCATTTTTAATGAACTTAATGCTTAAGCGCTTGGATTATCTTTTTCCTGGACAGAAAAGTTCACAATTTGCTTAATTAGATAGATAACCAGATATCTTTTTACATTTCTGTTGAAATCACATCAATTATAAATGTGGTACATGTGTAAAAGCAGATTGCAAGAACTCCCACATGTACTGCAAATAAAATATGTTTTTTCACTGCACCCTACCATTTAATTGGGCAAAAATATACACCAGGTGCTGTGATCATTCTTTGTAGGATAGCAGATGTGCTACCATGTTTCTTTTTATTAAAAACTTGGCATCATATTTTTGCCAGTGTAAACTCACGATCAGAAGTAGAATTGGCATTATAAAATAATATTTAAATGGCCTTAACTCTCTCTTCACTCCTCTCAGTAACCTGTCAACTCAAAGTACCTGAGCCCATGCTAAGAGATTGGAGACATGCAATTATGACTTTATTCAAACTCTAACTCATTGAGCAGTTACACTTTGTTCTTTTACAAATTGGAAAAAAAAATGACACTCATTCAGCCCAGTAGACTGTTCAATGACTAGCAGAAAATCCAGTACTCAATCCCCTAGTCTGTTATCTACCTGTACTCACTACATTCCTTGACATCTTTACTTTTTACTTGTGGGAAATAATGATAAAAAACTGTTTTCTGCTTGGGTCTTGCATTTATTCAGCAGATAATCTTTGTACACCCAGAGCTAGAGACATGAACTGTGCAAGGATCCTTCTTGTCCTTGGGCTAATGACATTCTGAATGTTGACATTTAAATTCAAATTCTAAAAGTTTCAAAATAAGAGTAGGACAAGAAAGACTCATTTGCATAGCAGAATTTTAGGGTGGCCAAATGCTGCCAACATATAAATAGAGAATCAGATCGCTTTTCACCAATTTTCACAAGTTTTCTGATGCCATAACCATGGGTTCTTTTGGTATATACGGTCACTAAGACATTTTTTTAACTGGTAGTAGCTAGAACATGCAAGCCCAAAAAGCTAGTAATCACTATACAATCCTTTATTAATTTATATTTGCCCAAATACAAGGCAGTATATGAGTGTGTCAATTATATGTTTAATATATATAAATGTAGCACTATACATAATATTATGAAAAACAAACTTTGCCCACATAAGTTAATTATCAATTAAATTTGTCCCTTAATCAATAAATAATAATTGCCCCCATAATTTATATGTCAATAGTCCCTTCTCTTATGTTCTAAATGGCAAGATAGCTCTAACAGAATTTGAGCTATCAAGCTAAGCAGAAGCAGGTATAGAAAAAACTGCCTTTATTCACACACCACCGTGACATATATATAAATTGCCTGCATACCGACAATTACATATCTAAGTGCATATCTCCTTTCTCAAAAGGTTTCTTTTAAATCCAAATTTCTTCAATGTCTGCCCCACCACTCACTGTGAACCCATAAACATATGTAAAATGACAACATAGTGTAACACCTTAAAGAACATTTGTTCAAAAACACTAAGAATAATGCAATATATCAAAATATCTGGAAGAATGAATTTAGCTGATGTACAAATTCTTCTGATATTTCCTGAAGCGGTATGAAGAATCATTATCACCACACAGTCCACAACATCAGAAGGACTATGGCATCAGACGTGTCTCCAAAGTGTTTTTGTCCCTTACAAATTTTAGGATTTCCTCAGTGGGTATCAAGGGTTTCAATTTAAGCACTTTTTACATTTCCTGGCACATCCCTTAGTGCAGTGAATAAGTTAGTGATGTCACAGAGTACCAAGAAATAAAATCTTATCAATGACTTTACTGTGGTATGAGTCCCCCAAGCATACTGGACTAGTAATGCAAGCAAACAATACTACAGATTGCGGGGTATTATGTTATCGCAATGCAACTTGATAACACTTGAGGAGCCCAATGCAGGGTATCAATTTAACTCTTGCTACATCTATATAATTAAAGGACACTGAATCAATTTTTTTTAAAACTACTGTCTGAGCATTTCTTTTTTCCCCACATTAAGATATAGTTATCATTTCTCCTTACATGTTATCCACATTGAGAAAGACAGCTGGGATGCTGGACATTGTACAAAATATGCAGGGTGAGTATTGTAAAATAGACACAATAGCTTAAAATGTCATGGTATTCTAACATTTTGGCTATCATTACAATAGCAATACAATACAAATCTGAGAAAATGTTGAATTACCAGACTCAGGGTGCATTCTTTTCTAGTTTTACACATCACCCATAAATACAAGAAATCCATTGTTCCTACAAGTAATCTGTTCAAACTTTTAAATTAGACCATTTACCCACCGGCATAATACATTCCAATGACCCCATGACCACTTGTGCTTGTTATTGGGAGTGGTTTTGGTATGGTGCCATTGTTTGGATGCA
Source organism: Mixophyes fleayi (assembly GCF_038048845.1). Classification (NCBI taxonomy): domain Eukaryota; kingdom Metazoa; phylum Chordata; class Amphibia; order Anura; family Limnodynastidae; genus Mixophyes; species Mixophyes fleayi. Next base: position 235,266,874 of record NC_134402.1, read on the forward strand.
GCCTGCTCTATTTAATTGTGTTAACTGTAAGTGAACACATTGTGGTCCATGGATAGTCCTCAGTTGACCCCCACCAATTCCATACCACAGATACAAGCACTGCATGTAAACACAATTGCCAGTGGTAACTAGCCTTATATTGCTAACTAGAAGCAGGTGAGATTATGTTCTTATAACTAGAAATTGTTTCTTTTTTATTAATCAGTTGCACAGTAAGTCACACAAATTCTGTTTATGTAGCTTTCTATTATGAATAAAAAAGGAAATATATAGTATATTTGTAAGGTTTTATAATGACCTATTTCAAGTATGTAATGGTGTAGATGATTTATTAATATTTAATTAAAAAAAACAATTGGAACACATTAAAACAGCATGTTTACAAACTGTCAGTCAATTATGTAACCATAACACATTTTTTAAGTTTATGTAAATATTAATACAAGAGATGCAACATGCTTTCATTAGGAGTAAATAGACGTGCATGCTGCAAAGTCTTTCATAGAGCGTCTGTTTCTTCAAGAACATCTTCCTTGATCTTCCAATATTTGTGTTTTGACGAGTGATGGTAGTTTTATCTGAACATTGCATGAACCAGCTGTCAAAACTATCATTATCACATATCTTATTAAAGACACACTAACGTCCTTTAAATAGATCTTCTATTGCAATATGTTGTAACATAGAAAACAGAAGGCATATGTTTGACTTATGTTTTTTAATGCTTGCTGCAGGGAACAGTAGTAGATGTAGTTCTAACATGATTCAGGGGAAAAAAATAAATTTAGTTGTCTGTAGAGATGAGTGATTGATCAATCCTAATTTAAAATTCTTACAAATGTCTTAAATTCAGTAAAAAAAAAGACTTATTCAGACAAGATTAGGTGAAAACAGTATACACCTATTAACTATACACCATTAACAACTGCACAAATCATAGCCAATCAAACAAGAAGAAGCCAATCGCAATTCAAATGCCACCATCATATTGCCAGTTTTACACATTTTTCCTGGTTATGTACCATTCTAAACCTAATTTTTCATATTTTATTTTTTACATCATAGAATCAAAATGAATTCATTCATGAGCTCTTACTACTGATCAATACAAAAGACTCTAGTGTCAGTGAATTATCATTATAACAATAACAACAAAGGGGTTGATATGGAACAAGATTAAACTGTGGAAAGTCACCACCAAGCTCTTACTAATAAAAATTCACAGTTAAAAATGAATTTCATTGTGAAGAGGTATTGAAATAAATATATTATGATTAATTATGCTAAAAATGAAAAAACAGTTCTTTACAGAAGTATATCAAGTCATATAAAAGGTTACAGACTAGGTGGGTGATAAGTAGAACCAATGGGTCCCAGCAAAATAGCATACTCTCTGGATATCATAAGCAAGTTAAATAAGCAACCTCATTAAGAACCTATGTGGTCTAAATGTGGGAGGTGTTACCGGCCCAATACTGTACAGAAATCTCCTCTCATATTTCCTTACAGCCGAGATTTTAGTAAACATTCTAATGTGATGTTTCTCTGCAGACTGATCTGGAGACACATTGCGTCACCTCGCGGCCAATTGAATTCCCCCTTTTGAGTTTTTTGTGATCATCTACCATACACAAGTATTGAAATTGGTTGACATATAAATCATTTTGACCAATTTATGCCCGTCTTGGGCAGATTATATTGCTACTGGCAATGTGTTACCAACCTGACCTTCAATAGGAAAAGACAATGCTTTTTTATTTGTGAACCATGAGGCATGATCCCACCCTTCCTCATATGGACTATCTTTCCAATATACAGTTTATTACATGAATGCATGATGCCATTTACCAAATATCATCGCTCATAGTTAAGTTTCTCTTTAATGGTAAACTGTGTTCCACTCCCAGGATCAGTAAATCTGTCACACCAGCCTTAGGTGCAAGCCTTTTTAGGTTTTAGGTCATTGTTGAAAACAGGAGGCTCTGTAAGCTTTGTCTGCTGCCTATCATTCAGATCAAATTGTTATAAAGTATCACCTTATTACCCAAATGGAACTTTCATTCAGGATTACTGCTTTCTATCCGGCCATCTGAATTGGTGCGCACCGAAGACTGGATGTAACACGCTTTCAATAACCGTTCATACGGTAAGAAGGTATACCTTTCTATATTTTTTTTCCGGATAAGAGACTATCTTCACCTACTTTGAAGGCAGATTGATCGGAGGTACGTGCTTCAATAATTGTATAGCCGCTTAGACGGTAAGAAGTTGTCTATTACGTGCCGAATCCGATATTAGCCTCAAACATTGGACTGAATTTAAATATGATTATTTTTGGAAGCAAACCCATTGGAGGTATTTGATTCAACTATTTATGAGCCGCCCAGGCAGTAAGAAGTTGTTTTATATGTGTCCAGTCCGTGATTAGCCTCAGGCATTTGATTTATTACGGACGCTATAAATATACTCGTGATATACAAATCAAGACACTTGATACATAACCCTGAAGGATTTGGATTTGAAGATATCTAACTTTACTTTGGACTGCAAATATACCGTATATACTCGAGTATAAGTCGACCCGAATATAAGCCGAGGCACCTAATTTTACTACATAAAACTGGGAAAACTTATTGACTCGAGTATAAGCCTAGGGTGGAAAAGAGCGCTAATTTAAAAACCTAAATAAAAATGATAGGTTCAATCTATGAAATCATTTTTAGCTAAACCATAAATAACAGTAGATGACAAAGGAGAGAGAGAGAGAGAGAGAGAGAGAGAGAGAGAGAGAGAGAGAGAGAGAGAGATTTTCACTTACCCGGCAGTGGAACGCATATGCGTTCCAACAACAGGAAGTTCGGCATTTGGAACGCAAGTTTGCGTTCCAAATGCTGAACTTCCTGTTGTTGGAACGCATATGCAGAAGTTGAAGCCGAGGGACCGGACACCAGGTAAATTCACCTGTGTATAAGCCGAGTGCCCTTTTTCAGCATACAAAAGTATGCTGAAAAACTCGGCTTATACACGAGTATATACGGTATATTTATATATGATTCTCCATTACTAGACCACTGTCTATATTTTTTGTAGATTTTATTTTTAAAAGACGCATGTATGACTGTTTAAATATTCAGGAGGGATATCCCTGTTATATATGTCAATTTATTTTGATATTATAACATTTGTCAATCAGCTGGATAATATTATATATCAATTACCATCTCAGACTCAAGGGATATTTATGAGTATAAAATTATATTACATTATCTGCATCAACACCTGTGGTTTAACTGTGGCTTGAACATCTATTCAATTGATCTTTTTTATTGTATTATATATTGTGCACTTATTTTATATGTTTTATTTACCCTTATTGATCCATCGAATAAATATTAGGAGATTCTGCGCAACTTTTTGTTTTTTATTTGTTACATCCTTATAGAGGTTTAACACTGCCTCTTTTTTAAGTTGCTGCATTTGATACCTTAATGTTTTTTATTTAAAAAATTTTTTTTTAATTTTTGTTTATTAGCGCCAGAGAAATAAGGTTTTTTTGATTGTTGTCTGTAAGCACCTTATCAGGTTTGGGATCAGTGCTAAAAATGTGCTAATGCTTGAGTGCAGAATTTTTTAATTGCAATAGAAGCCATGGTGTACGTGTAGCAGAAATGTAAAGTTTAGTGACAGTATTTTAGTCCAAAATAAAGAGATTGATGTTAGATGGGAAAATATTAGATCACATTGTTATCCCCTCTAATTGGATATAGAATGCATGTCGAAACATTTTATTTCAATAAGAAGCAATAGATGGATCGGTGTAGTGATTATATCCCTAATCTCTTGCATCCCTTCAATATGAGGAATATTTGTATACCAACATCCAGAGGGAGATTTACTAAAAACGGATTTAGTGCTCCAAACCGCCGCAATTACTATATGGTGGTTTGAGGGTGCGATGTAAAATGCCTGGCGATTTAACAGCTAAACCGCCAGTGGTATCTATTTGTGTATCTATTTTATTTGCTTTTATTTGTTTTTATCTCTGCTTTTATCCACTTATAATAAAAGACTACTCTGTCCAACAAGAGGGAGATACTATAAATAGCCCTCCTCCCAAGCCTTCCCAGTACATCTACTATCCTTAAAAATTTCCCTAGTGAATGGAACGCGTAGGAGCCCTAGAAACACTTCCATGTTCCACATGTGGATCAACATATCAGAGAGACAGGAAAAGTCGGTCTGGACATCTCTATCCTCAGAGGGAATGTCCCAGGTTCTGGAATGGGACATTGTAGGGTTAATAGTAGAGTAAGATCTCATACACGTTCGTATTTAGAAGTTTTGGTCCTGTCCACCGCCACTCCGTTACGCTTATCACTCATACATGAGTCATACAAGAGCTATAAACATTTACTTGCTTTCTTTTTGTTTATTTTCATGTTGAATATTATCTTATTTATGTTTTATTTTCATTGCATATGCCTGCCATTAACCCTTAATGTTATGAATGAAAGAGGCACTTACATCAGAGCCAAGACTACACATTTCCTTATATTTGATTGAACTCCATAACCTTTAACATTCTGTATATTTGTTTGTTGGCTGTTTAAATAGTCTGAGTCAAAATGAAAAATGACATACTTTTGCGTAAGCCATTGCTGATTACACTAGCTGTGTGCATCAACTGGCAAAAAAAAAGTGTTACAGTATAATGTGTACATCTGTACTGGTGGTTAGCACTTGTAGTTTGATAACTTTAATGGACATTTTGTTGAGGAAGTGACTCAGTTATGCACTGCAATTAGGAACATCTGGCTTTGCTGAAGATCTGTTTTTTTAATTTTAGAAAATTTCACAGCCTGTTATAATCCACATTTGTACTATAAAGCAGAAATGACACAGAGCCTATCACACAGTTCATTTGGGCTTACAGTAAACAGAATGTTTGGCAATCTAATCTTTTATGTTGAAATCGGCAATGCGCTTTCTTGAGGTTCAATTTAAGATTTTCAAATGGTTTAAATCATTATATAGATAGGCCAGTTTTATGCAATCCAATTTCCCCAAATTAGCTCACATTTAGCATAGACATATTTAAGGAGGGTAAACGTGAATAATTAAGGGTCTCCATACATGTAAAGTTGGGAGCTCCTTTTGACTGCTTGTCAGTTTTGTTCTTTGTATGGAAAACTAATCCATAAAATAAAAACACACTGGATTTTTTAAAAAAAGTTGGGCGGTCAGATGGTATCGAAGATATAATGATGATGTTATGCGCAAATGAGAGGGTTTCCTTATGAAGGATGGATTTAAGCCCAAGAGAAATTAAGAGCTGAAGTTTGTGTTCATAACTAGTTTGGACCTCACTAAAGGGTTAACAAACAAGGAAGGTTTGGGCACACCCAGTGTGGGTGTCATTGGGGAAGGCTTAAGGGGCAGTTTCTAAAGTTCCATTGAGACATGAATTTGGCCTCTTGGATCCAGGAAAATGTCACTATGTAAGTCTCATGTTAATTTTTGTAGCTTGTGTGACTAGCTTTCCTGTTATCCCCGGAAGTCGCACACTGAATTTCTGTGTTCTGGCTAGCTGCATAGTTGCCGTCTTCATATTGAGGGCAGCGTGGGGACCTCTGTGGTTAGAAATTTGCAGTCTGTATTTTTGTTTCCTGAGGTGCTGGCGATAAAAGTGGGCAAGGAGCCCCTGTTGAGGTTATCCCCGATTGGGGTGGTTCCTCAGAAGGCGACGGGTAAGTTTCGGTTTATGCAGCGTTTAGGCTGTTTAAGTCTTTGGTGCAGGGGGTGGCCCTCATTGGTTCCCATTGTCCTGTATATGTCTGGCAGATTGTGAAGCCGGTGTAGAGGGTTTGCCTGTATTGTCGCTGGCCCCTGCCACGCTGTGGAAATACTAGTCTGGGATTGACTCGTTTTCCGGAATGCTGTACCCTGTGGTTGTGAAGGTTGCTATAGGTGAATACTGGTGCTTATTTGGGCAGGGTATACATCTGGTAAGTCGAAAGTGACGATGTAACTTTATTTTCTCTAAATTGCATGGCCAGGTTGATGTTGCCAGGAGCTTCCTTATCTCAGGCACTAAGGGGCTGGGCACGGGAGCACTTGGCCATCCCGGATGGTAGGGGGTCAATTAGTCCTGTCATTCCAGAGGGTATCATTTATTTGACGCTTTCAGGGTGAGCTGGACGCTTCTTCGCAGTCTGCTCCATCCTCAGTAATACTGGCTAAGCATGTTGTTGTGTGTACGCGTTTGCTTATCTTACCAGGGATTCCGTGCCGTCCTTGCTAAGGAGACATGCCTAGTTTGAGCAGAATTTAATAGAGCAGATACTGCAAGTGGTGTATAGACAGTTGAGTTGTGTCCTATTACTACGTCCTCGCTCTTACTAGAAGAGCAATTGCTGCTACACTTCTTATACACATAGGGAGAAATCTTGCCACAGTGTCCAGTTGTGCACAGTAGTATGCCATCAGTCTGCTAGCATCACTATGTTTCTGTGTCAAAACACCTGCCGCACAAACATCAGCTTATATACAATATAACTCAAAAGGTTTTTCATAATCAGGTATTTCCAAGGCAGGTGCTTTAGTCAGACTCTCTTTAAGGTTAAAGAATGCTTCCCCTGACTCCTCTGTATGGGTAACATGCTCAGGCTTTGAGGATGAGACTAACTCCTGCAATGACAAGGCCAGAATAGAAAAACCTGAAATCCATGATCTACAATACCCACGCATCCCTAAGAAGGTAGGGATCTGCTGTTGGTTCTGCTCAGTATCATGTTCTATATGGTCTGAATTCTGTCTGTTGTCAGGTATCTTAGCCCCTGGGTGAGTATTTGACCTTGGTCTGACATGGCTGTAATTTATCCTTTGCAACCTTGTGTCCTGTCTATGAGAGATGAAGTAGCAATAGTTTAGTGTCAGACACAGATGCCAAAAATGAATCAGACCACAGCAACAAATCGTCAACATATTGAATTAGAACAGGCCCATTGCTTGGTTGGAAGGATTGTATATAGTCATGTAAGGCCTGGGAGAAAATACTGGGGCTGTCAATGAACCCCTTTGGAAATCTTGTCCATGCGTAGTGTGCCGCCTTATAGGAGAAGGCAAAGAGATACTGACAGTCAGGATGTAGAGGAGCAGAGAAGAAGACAGAACAAAGATCGATTACCGGAAAATGACTGGCAAATGGTGGATGCATAAGGATGACAGCTGAATTGGGCACTGCTGGGAATTGGCTCTCAACTACTTTATTAACTCTCCTTAAATCTTGTATTAATCTGTAGCCCATCCCCTGCTCATTCTTCTTCTGGGAAAATTGGACTGTTAGCTGTGCTGGATGGGATGTACAAATTAAAATTCCTTGTTGCAACAGTCTCTCAATTACAGGATACACCCCTACATCCACCTCCAGTTTTAATGGGTACTGTGGGATTTTTGGAGATTGCCTGCCACTTTTTAGATGGATCATTACAGGGGCTACATTTGCCATCAATCCAATGTCCTGTCCATCTTTGGTCATAGGGATTCCGATATTTGTGATAAGATTTCCTCTACCTGAGATGGACTGTGTTCTAGAACAGTAGAGTGCAGCATTAGCCTATGTGGGGTGTCTAGTATGTCCTGCACTTAATGTGTGAACTTTCCTGGAATATCCAGAAATACACCATCAGGGGTGCATTAAATAAAACATCCCATTTTGCATAATAAATCCCTGCCCAGTAGGTTAATAAGGGCTGCTGCAGCCAAGAGAAATGAATGCTTGATATGTAGGCGCCCTATAGTAACCTCTCCAGGTTTAGTCAAAGGGTAATGTAGCACTCTTCCCATTACTCCCAAAGCTGTAACAGTTTTGTTAGTAACCTCTAAACTTATCACTGAGCTGGTCACCACTGTATCTACAAGAAAAGTTTGTTTTACTCCAGATACAGCAACTGTCACATCGCTTCTCGGCCTTTTGGCTAAGATCAAGTGCAGTTGTGGCAGAGCTGCACTTGGTCCTCTGGCCAGGGGCCGGGTGAGCTGCATTGAAAGCCCGGGACTAATGTTCCCCCGGAGTGGCGATCCGGGGGTGCCAAAAAATCACAGGTCAGGAGCACCTTAAAACAGATACAATGTGATTATGTTGGCACCAAGCACGTTATACCACTTTCAATATACGCACCACCTTTTTATTCTTTGCCCCGGCCTTATGGCTGGACGAGAAAATTTATAATAGCTCAGCCATGAGGATGGGGCCATAACCACTCGGCACTTTTTTTATGTTTGATTGCTTCACGTATTTTTATGGGTGCGGCTAGGCCCTTTTGGGCTCTGTGTCCCCTAAGATCTAGGGGGGGAGGGTTGTGTGGCCTTTTGGTTCCTTCCCCCCTGAAGCCCATCGTTGGCTCATCCTTCCGGGGGTGAGCTAGTTGTCGAGCCCTGGGTGAAGCCTCGGTGGATCCAGGGCCAAAGGGACCACCTCTAGCCTTGCAGCGAAGGGGGGTCTGAAGACCCTTGCCCCCTAAGGGTCCTTTTGGATCCGGGGGTCGGGTACTAGGGACTATCCTTTTTTGAGGAGGGCCAAGAACCACACCATAGTGCACGTTTTTTAAAGTTTCGCACTTTTTTTTCGTTGATTAGGGCACGAAAGCACTGTTCCCGGGCTTTCAATAAAAAAAACTGTCACTGTGGGTTCTTCCTTAAGATTTTCTGTTAATGTAACTGGTTCTAGGATACAGGTATGATCTAACCCCTAGTGTTGGTTATTGTTCTCCCGCAAAGCATTTGTTGCTATAATGTGTGCGACTTATGGGAAACCTCTGAGGCTTGTGTATGTCTTCTTTGTGGGTATCTATGTGACTCTTTCCTAGGTGGCCCAAATCTTCTATTGTCTTTCTGTTCCCCTCTATCTGTTATTTCAATACAGTTCCTTGCTACATGTCCCTCTTTAGTGCATCTGAAGCACCTCAATGTTTCCTGTCGTCTTTGTTCCCCATAATATGTGTTATGTGTCTGTGGTCATGTATGTAGTCCTTCTAGCGCCTGGGTAATTATCATCATTAACCTTGCCTTTTTTTTTTTTACCCATATTTTTGGCATATTCCACAGCGGACTCCCTAAGGGTGTCTACCGTAATTCCCCTCCAATTAGGTAACAAGGTTTGTACCCTGGTTTTTAGAAGGCCATGCATTAGTACTGTAACAGCCACTTCCCTGTGATGCATGTCATCTTTTATATCTGATATCCCAGGGTATTTGGTCATTGCTGTCGGGGTTCTGGAAAAATAATCTGATGCAGGCTCACAATCCGTTTGCCTAATAGTGAAAATTTTGCTCCAGTTCCCTACTACTGGGAAGTATACACACAATTGAAAGGTTATACGTTTTATATTACTTTGATTATCTTCAACAGTTAAGGAATTATCTTCTTCCAACACAATCCTTAATAAATTTTGCACGTCAGTATTGGGATGAAGACAGACCCTCAAACAACTCACCAATCATTATTAGTTGGCTCATGAGCATTGCCCAAATGTCAAAATTCTGACATTTGGCCAAATCTTTTCTTGGGTCTGGGAAATCAGACATAATTATATACAGCTGAGACCTAGTCCATTGACAATACGTTGTTACATGTTTTATGGGGACTACACCATCTTTGTCCACTTTCCCATTAGGAACTGCTATTGTACGGACAGAATGTAAGCCTACCCCAATCTCACCGGTTTCAGCCCCTGCTGATGGGACCGCTCCCTTCCCTTGCCTGTGTGCACTTCTTGTATATTAATGGCATGGGCAATAGCTGACATAACAGTGGGTTTGTCATCTTCTTTAGAAACATTACTTTGCATATCACTCAATATGGGATATAAATTACTTACGTTATTTTTATCATTTTTGTATCGGTTGTACTTTTCCACCCGTTCGCATATGGCAATGGGGGCACACTTCCGCTCGCTACTCTTTGCTTTGCAACGCCACCTTCCATTATGCATGCGCTCTCGTGCCACATACTCCGTTCCTGTTGCCCCAGTTTTGAACAATCAGTGTGTTTGATTCTCAGTTTTAGTGATTTTATCAAACAGATTTTATATCTAACAATACTTAATATCTCTGGATCAAAACTATCAACCTTAGGAAAGGGTTTCACACATTCATCAGTTATCTTGACCCACTTATCACAGTACACCATATTTCACACTCATAATATACTTTGCCGAACCAATCAGCCCTTGCTTAACTTGTATAGGCCATCTCAAATGTTTGTCTAGCACCCATGTGGAAATGGAATCCTTAACGCTTCGCAATGCAAAATTCACGCTACAGATTTGTGGTGGCCGTGGACGAATTCTGTAAGCTGCATCCACTCACTTTTTCTCCACTGTGTGCCACTAAACAATACACGTGATTGCCAGCATATCCAGCGAGGTCGCTAACACAGTCACTTTCAACTGGGAGAACGAAAATATTTATATTTAGTGCCCGTGTGGAAGCGGAATCCTCAACGCCTCACAGCACTTAAACATTACGCCGCTTTAACAGTGGAGTTCCTGCTGAGTATTTTACAACTGCGAGCATTGAATATTGTTCTCAGCAAACCAGCCTTTCCAGCGTATTTCCTCCCACCATCCACAAATTCACAATCACAGTGCATTTGAAACACGTACGGTCCGATAGCACAGATTACAGGTACTAGTTATCTGTAGGCTCTCCGATTACAATTAGGATTATGATGAAAACCTCTGTTTTCAACATATACCTCGCATTCCACGACGTCAATTTTTATACCCTGTTTCCTCAGCAAAACCTCTCAAAGGTCAATTTTTATACCTTGTTTCCTCAACAAAACCTGTACTTACATCATCACACAATTCACATACATGTTTGTTTTCTGTACAGAAAAATGCTTTCCCAAATTTTGCTAATAACTTCTCAGAGGTTTTAACAATTCCTTTCGCTTTAAAATAAAACAGTAATATTTATCAATACCACCTTTTTAACATATAGCAATAAGGGAAATATATATGCATATACTATGCAAACAAACCACATATTAATTGCAAAAATGACATGGAAAAGAAACAATTTTTCTTTCTAGTCCCTAAGTCCTCACCACCACCCCTTAGAATACACAAAGTGGATATTCGGTTTGGCAACACTGGATGATAAAAGGCACTGAACTATTTGAGTTCTTACCTCTATATGACGTGTCTTCACCCTTTGTTGGTAAACCAAAATCCAAAGGTTTTGTGAATCCTTGAGTAATATGGCATCGCTCTACAAGCCCCCAAATTGTAATGTTCATATTTTCACTATCAATAAATATTGTCCGATGCGATTAATGTGGGTCCAAAGCACAAAAGAGTTTTAATAGCAAAATTTATCAGATCACAATTAATAATACAAAGTACAACCGATACATACGCTGCACAGCCCCTGGATCCAGAAACAGTCCATCAATCCTGATGTCTGTTGGCAAAGAGTGAGGCTGTTCCTAAATTAGAGAATGATTTTATGTTGTTAAATTTAGAAAAAACACTGATGGTGTCACAAAATATACACAGATAACACTAAGAGAGGTCTTCACTGTTCCAGTAGACTGCTGGTCATAGGTCAGTTCATTTGATCTTCTCCAAAAGGATGGTGCCGCTCACTCCAACTGTTGCCTATGTGTCTTCTCGCCGAAGAACTGGTTTAAACTAACTGATAAGCAGAGTGCATTTGAGTATTAATCTCATATTGCTCATAACTTGCGACTGCTAGATGCGATCGCTACTCTATCGAAACCGGGTTACTGCTGGTGAAATATGCTTTAATATGAGACCAAACTCTTTACATTTTAGAGGATCTGAACCATAAATACCATTACCTTTATAATATTATCTATATAAATATCCTTTAATTAATTTATTAAATGATCGAGTGTGAATTGGAACTTTTAGAAAATGTGTACTATTTACAAGTGAGCGTGTGAATGTGTAAGTGTGTGTTATTATCAGTGTGATTACGTAATTATATGTATTTGAAATACTCATTTAACCTTTTTCCCTATTTTCCCTTATAATTAATTTTTTTGTCGCTTAATTAGAAAATGTTTAGTTTCTGAATATTAGTACCTGCAACAGTAATTTTCAGAAATGTTAAGCACAACGTTTTTTTTATTAAATGATGTAGTAAATTTTATATTGATGCATTTTTTTTTGCCAGAAACATTGACATTTTAGTGGTTTGTATACAGTACATGGCATTTATCATATATCTGGAAATGTAGTACATTCATATTATACACCCATGCCTCCTGATATAGGTGTGGCAGTCTCAAATTGAGGGGACTATCCTGCCGTTCTGACCATTGGCACCTTTGTCTTGACTCTCAGGAATTTAGGTGTTACCATTGTGCACACCTACCATAGGTACGGCTTATTTAGTGGCCTGGGCAGTGTATGGAAATGCTAGGCACATGCTCAGTGGACATAGCCATGCTCCAACATGTCCATTTTGTGTCCATAGTTACTTCCAGAACAATGTAGCATATATGTACACCTTATTTATGATGGGGAGAAAAGACTCAAAGATGTAAATTTTATCATTAAACGCCTTAGGTCTGTATTAAAAGGTTTCTTTCACTTGACGTAACTGCAGTGTGATGCAACATCGACAGATCTCACTATTTCCATTGTTCTATATGGAGAGAACCAGGGCTGCCAAGAGGAATTTAGGGCCCCGGTACAGCAACTTTCTGGGCCCCCTCCACACATAGTAGGAGAAGGGATGTTTGCACATTCAAAGGGGGCGTGGTCACATAGTGATGGGGTTGTGGCCAACATGGACTGTGGCTGCGCCTATGTACACATGAGGAGGCACAAAGAGGAGGAGGAGTGCAATTTTTGATTGTGATCTTCTTAATTCTATTAATTTATACACCTTCTGATTCAGAATGGTGATCCCATATAAAAAAGAGAATATTATATATAGTGAAGTAAATGTAATAAGTATTGATGCTTCCACCTTGTGAACGATACCACATTCCCAGAGCATGTACCACGTGGTTGTAAGAAAATGGTTAACGATCCCCAATGGTAATGTGCTTACATCTAACAAGATGAAATTCAGCCTCAATACATTATCTATCTTGTCTCTTTACCTCCCTCCAGATTCTTCCTCAGGAGTATATTGGATATAAAAAAAAAAACAACAACAAAGCTGAATCTGGGTAGGTTACACTTTAACACTCATTCAAAATTTTTTAAAAATACATATACATTTTTAAAAACGTATACATCCCTTCAGGGAGGTATTCAGTGTAGACAATATTACTACCAGATCTCTTTTTTGTAAGGCATATAACAACCAGCTGAGATTAAGATGTTCCACGTTCCGATCTGAATATATAATTCCTCCAGAAGGTAGATAGGCAATCCAAAGAATACTTCTCCCCATAACCAACGCATTTCGATCTATTTATACTGAGCACACTCCAATGGGAAATATTCATCTTTGATTCAAGGTATTACCATAATAATAATACAACTCATCTCAATAGTCAATTACATCAAGGATTAAAATTGACATATGTAAATCAAACATAAATATAAATGGATAACAAGTCTTACATGGCAACCATTTATGCCCAAATTCATTTTCTAACTTAAATCATATAGATCTCCCCTAAATACATATTTTGTCAATGTCATTTATTTTTATATTAATTAGCTGCTTAATTCCTATTATTAGTTGTGTTTCAATATAAAACATAGAACATAATAGCACGTTGTCACAGCAACATATCAACAAAACCCGACTGCTTTCGGAAGTCAGCTTATGTGATCACCTGCAATCACATGAAATCCCAATAGTCATCCAGTGATTGCAAACATCGAGATGCACATCAATTATGTCACTCCTATTGGCTCTCAATAATCATTGTGTAAACAACAATCATCAGGTTGCTATAGCTATGCGTCATCCACAGGCCTCCTTCACTCACTATAACTCACTCCACTCCACTCACTATAAGTCAACGGTCCACATTAAATATAGTATACCGGACTAAAAATATGCCCCAACTGTGTTAGTACTTAAAGTAAATATATTCCAATAAGAAACTCTTGATTTAAAACAATATTACAATACCAGTAAGAATCATTTCTATTACTTACAAAAAATTAAAATTGATCCATAAAAATTAAAAAAAACATATTCATAATCCATGTATAGTTACCATGCTAACCGCCATGTCTATTTAAGATCCATGTAAGACCTCCCTGGCAACCATTAATGCCCAAATCTATCATTAAACCTGTATTACATGAACTTTCATCTAAATGTATATTTTATCACTTATCGATTAACTTCTTAGTTCCTATTATAATTGACATTAGAGACATGACTGCATTACCATAGCAACATAACACTACATTATCTGTCATCCGTTTCAGAAAGTTGGATCATATGATCGCCAGCATTCATATGGAGTCCTAATTTATTTCCATTGGCCCTCAACTACCATTGTATAAGCAACAACTCTCAGGATGTCACAGTAACATGTCACCCTAGACAGCAATATTATAAACAAACAGTCCACATTATTGTACTATACCTGTCACGAAAGCCAGATATTGGGAATGGTCTTAATCACTGCTTGAGTGACATCTACCCCAAGGTGCGGAATCTAACAGAGAAGAGGTATCTCTATATCCATGTACAATGTAGGTGGCTTTGTAAACTACATTGTACATGGGTGTATACTTACATTACACCCTTAACAACAACGATAATCGCGTCGACATGCTCAATGACGTCATCAACTGCAGCCGCCTTCTTACCTCATCGTCATTGGCTGAAGTCGGTGTGAAGAGGAGTCGTCATCGGTCAAGGTCGGGAAGCAGCCCCTTTGGAATCCTCAGGTCGGTGTAAGTCTTGACAGGCTTCTTGGCATTGATATGCCGAGAAGGGCAGACTAAAGATTATATGATTGTGACAGCACACTGGGTTCACCAGCAGGAACAGCAGCAGCATGTACCTAAGACCGTCGCATTTTTCAGAGGCAGGCTACTCTGTGTGTATCATCTGCTTCCCTTAGAAGAATATTATTATTATTATCATTATTATTATTATCATAGATTTGTAAGGCGCCACAGTGCTCCACAGAGCCGTTAAGTAGGGAAAACAAGGACATACATCAAAACAAGACAAACGTAAAACAAGGACAGACGAGGCAGACAAAATGAATGGAAACATGAAAAAAAAGGGTATGGAGGACCTTGCTCATTAGAGAGCTTAAATTCTAAAGGGAAGAGGGCAAAGCTGAAACAAGAGGAGCGCGAGTGTGTCTCAGAGTGGAGATTGGGATAGTTGTGAACGTGCGTTAGTGTGAATAGTGTTATCAAGTATAAGGTCACCTCTAAAAAGAAATGGGTTTTCAAAGAGCATCTAAAGATTTGAAGGCTGTGGGAAAGTCTGCTTGAGCGTGGTAGGGAATTCCATAAGTGGGGAGCAGCATGGAAGAAGTCTTGAAGGCGGGAGTGAGAGGTGGTTATCAGAGATGAGATAAGGCGCATGTCAGAGGTAATACCGCTGACAACCTGTTTGAGAAACGAAGGGATGTCATTGCAACATGGCTTATCCTGCTTGGACTCTCCTGAGGATATGTGATTTCTGATAGCGCCACCAATATTGTTAGAGCATCACAGCAGTGGGAATTCCATCACATTTCCTGTTTTGCTCACACAATCAACTTGGTGGTACCGAACTTTTAAAAAAATTACAATGACATGCAGGAGATGCTGTCTGTGTCTCGAAAACATTTAGGGTCATTTTGGTCATTAAACTGCAACAGCATGTAGGAGAATGCAGCAGCTGCAAGAATAATAGAATTTAGGGGGAATGTAATTTTGTCCAGCGCAGTAGAGAATACTTTCCATGTTGTGCAAGGTGCTGAAACCATTCGAAGTAGTCATCTGTGAAGAGAGTACAGACACTGTTAGCTTGAGTCAAGTGATTCCCTTAATTAGACTTTTTCAAAAGCAGCAAGAGAAATTGAAGGAGGAAGTGAAACAAAGCAATTCCGCTAATTAAATTGGTCTTGTAGATTAAGTACTTTATTCGGTTCATCAGGATCCAAGAGTTATAAACATCTTGAAATCGGATCATTACATTTTGGCAACTGCTTGATCCTAGGTTTAAGAACTATGTATTTTCTTTTTTTCCAACTGACCCAGATCTCAAAAGATGCAATGAGTTCCTGGTCAGCAAGCTGGCAGTTCAAGTGGTACATGACACAATGACAACTCCTCCTTCAGTTTCTCTGGAAATTGCAGCTAGGAAAAAACTTAGCTTTCCCAAGACATCCAGTGGTGATACAGATGAGTCAGCACAACATTTGGTCTGGTCTAAAAGAATTGCCCAAAAATCGTGACAGCTCTTCCGTAAAATTAACTGCAAATTCCATGAGGAAGGCCATTGCCAGCAATTACATCAAAGTACATAGACTTCTGTGATGGTGGATTCCAGCGGGGATGAATTACTATAGTTTGAGGATGATGTACACACTGATGAGGGTGAATATGATGACAGTATAGATTACAGGTGCTGAGATATAGCTGAGAGAAGGGAGCTAGCCGATGCTTGTATGCTTGGTAATATTTTGGGTAAAATGGCATGTTGACAATTTTATGTTTTTCTACAGTAAACTTTCACCTTTATTAGAAAGGTGTTTTTTCTTTACAAAGGTGCAAGTTTTTTTTACATTTTTGTTTCGCTGACTTAAAATCACTATGCACTTGAACATAGACTTTAGCACATGAGGTACAGGGATTAGTATCATCATGACTGAGATTGGAGAGTGACGAGCAATGCCACCCCTCCTGTTTCTCAATAAGCTATGGCACAGTAGAATGTCATTGGAGACTTTTAAGAACACTGACAGCCCTATTATTACAATTTCTGTTTCAGCACTGAACCCTGCCACCTCTCCTGTTTCTGGGTGAGCTATGGTACAGTAAAATGTAACTGCAGATTTAGACCAAGACTTCCAGCCTTATTATGTCTATTAGCAATGGAGCAATGGAGCTCTCCTCTTTGTGTGTAACCTATATAGCGCCGTACAATTTGACTGCAAATTCAGAAGACCAAGCCTGCCAGCCCTAGTATTTGTATTTCAGCAATGACAATTAGCAATAGAGCAATGGAACTCTCCTCTCTGTGTGTAAACTATATAACACCGTACAATTTGACTGCAACTTCAGAAGACCAAGCCTGCCAGCCCTAGTATTTCTATTTCAGCAATGACAATTAGCAATGGAGCAATGTTGCTCTCCTCTTCGTGTGTAACCTATATAACACTGTACAATTTGACTGCAAATTCAGAAGACCAAGCCTGCCAGCCCTAGTATTTCTATTTCAGCAATGACAATTAGCAATGGAGCAATGGAGCTCTCCTCTTTGTGTGTAACCTATATAACACTGTACAATTTGACTGCAAATTCAGAAGACCAAGCCTGCCAGTCCTCTTATTTCTATTTCAGCAATGACAATTAGCAATGGAGCGATGGAGCTCTACTCTTTGTGCGTTACCTATATAACACAGTACAATGTGACTGCAGATTCACACCAAGATTGTCAGCCCTATTATATGTATTTCAGTAATGACAATTAGCAATGGAGCAATGAAGCTCTCCTCTTTGTTTGTTACCTATATAACACAGTACAATGTGACTGCAGATTTAGAAGACCAAGCCTGCCAGACCTATTAATTCTATTTCAGCAATGACAATTAGCAATGGAACAATGGATCTCTGCTGAATGTCACTGGAAACTTTGAAGACCACTGCTAACCCTCCTCTTTCTTTTCTACCCATGATGCTTCCCAACTTCTCTAGAGACTGTCAAGAACTGTGCTACCCCTTCTGTAGCACGGGAGTCAGAGAAGATGCTTCCTATCGGGTAGGAGAATTGATGAACTGACACCCATAGAAAGGAGGAGGACCCTTATAAAGGGAGCTGGTTGGTGATCCTCCTATCACCATGGAGCAGAGGTTTTAAAAGGTTCCCGGGGTTGCGCATGTGCAGAATGCTTGTCAAGATGGCGTCCGAGGATAGAGGAATGCCAGAATGTACTAGAGATAGTAGTAACCATGGGAAAACCATGTACACAAGGCTCAAAATGGAACTAGACGTTGAGATAGCAATTTAAATAGGTTCAATTTTTTATATATGTCTAAGGCATCAGCAATTGTATCTTATGGTCTCTTTAGGTTGTTTTTAGTAATACTGCACACATGAATACTCACAGGCCATCTCTGACGGGCTTGGATGTTAATTGATTGCGTCTTACAAAAACAATAGAGGACAATGTTTTTTCTTTATAGAGCATAGAATAGACATAGTAATAATAATGGATTGAATGATTGATCGTTGGCATTTAAGTAAAGATGTTTAATTTACAAATTAACAGCTCAATATGCTGTCACATAAACAAAATTATTTAATATTTTAACTTTCAGTGTACAAATAAGCTATCAAGTATTGTGCTACATGAAAAAACAGTCAGTATTTAACTTATGTGCAAAACAGAAAACTAATTTTCATCCCTTGCATTGTAACATGGTTTTGTCCGGGAGACTTAAATAAGAAACTTCTTAATTTAAGTTCCTTGATGAATCAGGCCCCTTGTCTCTATCCTTTTCTTCTCCCCATCTCCTCTTTGCTGCTCTGTTCCTCTCAAATTCTCCACTATCCCTCTTAGGCTCTTGCTCAGACCCTCTTATTTTCTAGTACTTGCTCTCCTTTTCCTTCTTTCATGGTTTTCTCTCTTCTACTCCCCAGTCTGCTTATACCGTTATTGTAGAGGCCTGTCACATCAAAAAGAATATAAAAGTCTAAATGCAAGGAAGCATGAAGCAAAACACAATGCAGGGAGAACGTGGAAACATAAATGTCAGTACTTGCTGTGAAAGCAAGAGCAAGTAGAAACTCAAAAGTGCAACCACACATGCAAAATATTCACAGCAGGACAAAAGTCACTAGGTTTATGGCAAATGGAGAATTCCAAGACGCCGGGGACAAGACCATTAAATCCACCATGAATGCAGAAAAAAACAGGACGATGCACTCTTCTGGCTGACTAAATAGCATGATATGGCAGGGAGTGTTAGCTTCAGCCAGATTATATAGTGTCCATGATTGCAGGACCATCTGCAGAGGTGTTAAAAGTGCCTTAACTGCTAACCTACCGGAACGCACTCCATAGTAACTGCTGCAGGAAGGATAACTGGGCCCTGACAGTTCTCACGCTCTCTCTTTCTCTCTGACGGTTCTTTCTCTTATGTCTTTCTTTTCGGTGCATCCTCCCAGCGGCCAGATTGGTATTTTAATAAGGCGGGGGAAAGGGACTCTGTCTGCCTCTCAGCCGACAGCCACATATATAGAGTGCGGTGGCAGGCAGGCCCTTTGGATCCGCCACTTCATCCTCCTTTCTGCTTTCTGTTTCGTAAAGCAGTAGGAACTGCAGAGGTGGGCATGTCCTTTCTCTACAAAAGCTGCCTCCAACTGCTAGCTGATCAATAGGGCACCTGTTAAACTTTTTACAGTTCAATATTTGTAATGTAGGCCATTAATCCTCAATATGCCTAACAGTATTATCTACTTCGGCACTGATAAAGAATGCAATTACAAAGCAATTGTAACATTAATCTACATTTTTCCTTCTTTTCTTTTACAAGTATCTTATTAGTTGATGCTTACATTGTTATAATTTTATCTTCTAATATCTTTATACACCAAAACCTAGGCAATACAGGCAATAGGACTTAAAGAGTATACACCATTTGTAGGGTACAACAATTTTTTTAACTAAATGAGAAGACTTTCTTTATGTTGGCATGGTTGTAAATTCTAAGTTGGGTATCTTTAATATTAAACCTGTTATGTTTCACGGCATGTAAAACAGTTTCCTTGTTTGGAGATTATTTCTTTTTGTGCTGTTGCAAGGTCAATTCAAACTGATGTTGCTCTTTAAGGCAGTTATTTTGATGCTAGAAATGTGAACATTTTCCAACTTTGGTTACAGAGCAGACTTTCAAAACCTTAAAGCACTAGCAGATAAAAAGTGTTTATCAGTTGCAATAAATAATTTGATGTACAGTTGCAATAATGACAAATGAGGCCACTTATGCCGAATGCACTTAAAGGGCGACAGTGTTTGTAGAAGAACGTACACTTATATTTAAGGGTTAACATCAGTGCTGGCCCAACCAATGATAGCTCTTGTGGGAGGGTCCTGGTTTCATATAGGTGGCTGCACTTACTGGTTTCTTCACTCTTCGTCATGAGAGCTCACCCACCCACTCCTTAGTTACAGTAGTTATTTTATGTTTTAAACAATTTTCGTGGTAGGAAGGCACTGCGTTCAGCGGCTGATTAGTTAGGCGCTAGTGTTTGTTGGCCGCAGGTCACTGTCCACTTAGAGGCACTCCTCGGTCCTTCGGTGAGGAGGGTCCCCTGTCCGGCTCGGTGAGGGAGGGCAGCATGAGTTTAGAAGGGGTCCAGTCACTCTGACGCCAATTTAGCGCATGATACTTTTGGGATGAGATCCCCCTGTTAGTGGATGTATGGCGGTTTCGCCAGTTCCCATGTTATCTGGTTGTATGAGCTTGGGAGCTGTCCCGCAGTGCCCTTTCTCCGCCACGATAGGTTAGTTAAAAGTTATTTTAATTAATAAAGTATGATCTCCATTTTTTCACAACCTTATACATGACTCTGTGTCTTTATTTTAGTTAAGTTGGTAAGCTGTAAAGGTGTTGTGAAGGTGGGGGGACATACATGGTGAGCCATTTAATAATATGTTGGTTGCAATGTTAGCTGTCTATACGTTTAATCAATAAACACATAGGATATTATCCTGACAATTACAGGAAACATTAATAACTACTCTGGATGGTTTAAGAAATTAGTCTTGGGGGTAAATCTATCAAGATCTGAGTTTCCGGCAGGTTTGAAAAAGGGAGATGTTGCCTATAGCAGCCAATCAGATTTGAGCTATCATTTTGTAGAATGTACTAAATGAATGTAAACTAGAACCTGATAGGTTACTATAGGCACTTTTCAAATCTGCCGGAAACTCCCAGCTTGATACATTTACTCCTTGATCTCCACTGTATTATTTATCTGGTGCCTTTCATGCTATGTAGTGCAAGGTGATATTTTAGTTTTCAATAATGAAATACAGCATAAAAGAAAACTTCCACCACTACATGATTGGTGTGTGACACTTCAAATGAACTGTTTTTGACCAAATTGACAACAAATATCTGTGGGTCATGAAATAGCCAGCAGGTATGAACCAAATTGCATGTGGACATGCGCCAGCCTTTCGGCTTGCTTAGAAGAGCTGTGTAAGAGGCTCCATAGATAGCATCACTTTTAAAGCAAGAAAATAGAGAATATTTGCACAATTTGCCTATTTTGCAACTGAATAAAACATACTGATCATTTGTAAAAGACCCTCCTGTTTTCCTGCATATAGATATAAATATCAAGGGTATGCTTTTTTGCTTAAATGTAAGGTCACAGCCCCTCACAGTGATTTTATTGGCTAGCCTACATCTGGCACTTACCCTTGTATAACATGCAATTGTCTTTCTGCCATTAAACAGGGTAATATTTTAAGACTTCTGAATAATGGCAATGAAAGCAATGTTCAGATTTGGTTTTCTTTCTGTATTTATAGCATCATAACACATTCAAAGGATTAAAGGTGAAAGAACAGCAAAGAGATATAGGGTGCTGGAAAACAGAAGGCTGGGTGCTCTATCAGGTTTGGGTAATAGTATTATCACGGTTCCAGAGAAGGATGAAACAATGCTGTCACGCAGCAATATTTAATTAAAAGTTAGTAAAGGATTGTAATGGTGCTAGGTTCAAAGGTTTTATAGTGTTCCCCTTTAAATTAATGTGGACTAGATGTCTTGTTATTGAGGAGAGAGAAAATAGCTTTAGAAATTTCTTGCTATCAATTAGGTGAATCAAATTGTTCAGTGTAATGTTGGGGTAAGACAATTAGAACTAAGAATTAGGAAACATAACCAGAGTAATGTAGTTCAGCCTAGTATAAAGTGTCTGTTTAGTCATCAATTTAGTCCCTGTTTACAGTTCATCTATCTTGGTCACCAAGAAAATGTTTTGCTTCCAAACAAGTTTCTCAATATGCTTCAGTTTTCAAGGTGACTTTATCCTGATTCGCTGTAGCAAGGTCTGTGTATGAGGATCAGGAGATTCGCTGCTTATTTGTTACTTTTGATAGGCTCTAGAAGAAAATAACATGGGCTTTTTTTAACTGTATTTAAGACTATCCAGTACAGATGTACATCATCTACATGATC
Organism: Mixophyes fleayi; assembly: GCF_038048845.1. NCBI lineage: Eukaryota > Metazoa > Chordata > Amphibia > Anura > Limnodynastidae > Mixophyes > Mixophyes fleayi. The sequence continues at coordinate 235,289,249 of NC_134402.1, forward strand.
TGTATTTTCATTAACACAGTAGTTATGTAGTCAAATCTTAAGATTTTAGACATGGCAAATATATGAATATGCTTTTATGTTTTAGAAAACGTGATGGAAGAGTGCATGTTGTAAACAGTTTGTGGATTAAAAAGTAATAATATTTTAAATATTATCTTGGAGGACAGATGAAAATCAGTCCAATTGGTGCCAGGATGTGGTTATACATGGGTGTCATAAAAGGAGTATAATGTTAAATCATTCAAAAGAGACAATTGAAAGCACCAGTAATCACAAACTGAAAGTTTTGCATTAGTCTCTTTTCAGAGTGATAATTGTCCAAAGTATCAGCCATGACTGTATTTAAGGTTCCCTCTAAATCAATATATGCAGCAACAATAGTTAGAAATGGTTATATAAGTATTGGGTTGGTTGGATCGGGGCATATATATTTAACAAATAATGCCTCTGTCCTAAAATAGTGTTAACCAGAAGGGAATACTGTCTCCCTGTGTCAAGAAGTCCTTGATGTACAGTATATTGTATCTTATAGCTATTTGGCACAAGACAGCTACACTTCTTACTTTGAGGCAGCACAAGGGGAAAACGTGACCTAAGATGTGAAATAATTTATTGTCTTTTCAGTCATTATTCTTGGGCCATTCTTACATGAGATAGTAATAAGTATGTGGACTGGGTATTTCCCTGCCTGACCGCATTGTCCCATTGTCCCACCAGGAGTGGAAATACTTACTCCAAACCAGGTGCAAGAATAGATACACACACATCTTTCAGGATTCAACAACAAAGATAGAACAGTGATGCTATTAAGGCTCCAGGTGGATATTCCACTCTCTTAAAGTTTGGGTGGACCAGCCATAACAGAAAACAAACATAAAATAAAAAGGTTAATTATCATTAAGATTTCAAGTGGAGCCTGTTATAAAGTAAGCATTGGTTTGTTTAGAGCAATTAGCCATAGTCCATCAGTTTGGCATGATGTAGAAGTTGGAATTTGATGATGGTTCTTGTGTGAGAATACTCTTTGATTTGCATACTCAGTACGAAGAAACTTTTCAACATTTTATGGTCTTGTATGCAAAGAAAAAAATCTCATGATTTCCCTTACTTGCTTGTAGAGATGAGTAGAATTGAGTCAATCTCACACAACCAAGTTTGGCAGTGGAACAGGTGGTTTATGCGAGATGCAAATTTCTGGTGATCCAATTTTTGAGTTTTGCTCTTACTTTGTCATTCTGTGGAACATCATTCTGCCCTGTATTTGTAAATGTTTATTTTGTGAAATGAATAGAGCTGTGACAGAGACAGTCAATTCATTCTGCTATGTGGTATAGTTGGGGTAAGCCTGGGAACACTGAAGTAAATATTCTGCCAATGAGGCAGCACAGTGGCCTAGTGGTAAGCACTTCTGCCTCACAGCACTGCGGTCATGAGTTCAATTCCCGACCATGGCCTTATCTGTGTGGAGTTTGTATGTTCTTCCTGTGTTTGTGTGGGTTTCCTCCGGGTGCTCCGGTTTCCTCCCACACTCCAAAAACATACTGGTAGGTTAATTGCCCGCTACCTAAATTGACCCTAGTCTCTCCCTCTCTGTCTGTCTGTCTCCCTCTCTGTCTGTGTCTGTGTGTGCAGTGTCGGACTGGCCCACAGGACTACCGGAAAAATCACCGGTAGGCCCCCCTGCCTTACGGCCACACCCCCTTCTAGAAGTGGGCGGAGACCATTCAGCTCACATGTTCGGTATCCCTGCTGCCCTCCCCGGCGTCCCTGCTGCTGTGTGTACAGAGTTCATCTTGTCTGCTTGTTATAAACCTTTGTAATCATTCTCACTGCCGGCCTGGTGTGGAGAGTTCCCCAATCACCATCCTGATATCACCCATGTTACACCAAGTACGTGTGCCAAGATCCTGCCAGCGTGTTAGACAGAGGAGCGTGTGCCTGCTGGGAGACCAGGTCCAGGGATTCTTGTCAGATATTTCCAGATAAGGTTTGACCACAGGGAACAGTTCCCCCTATGCACATAAGACTCCTTGTCAGTAAGTGTGTTACACACAAACTGTCTGAGTGTGAGCGGAATAATAAAGGGAATATTCGTAGAATATTTAACTTAAACCAGGAATTAATGAATGGCTGCTGAACATACGTATCCTGTCATCCAGCCGGCAGCCACATTCTGGATCAAAGGGGGGGGGTCAGCTCACCTGGTGATCGGCGTCCCTGCTGCTACAGATGACTGGCTGCAGTCATCTTTCAAATGCAATCGCGGCTGCGATCATGTGACCTGCCCCCTCCTCCTCCTGTCAGCTGACTGTCTTATGCTCCCGCCGCCGCTGAAGGACTAAGGAGCAGAGGCTGCATCAATCAAAATATGGGTAAGTAGATTTTCCTTTTTTTATTTAATATTATTGGATATGTCTTTTAATTTCCTCCAAATTCCAGGACTTTCACTTGACACAGAATTATCTTATATATATATCCTCCATCTGTTCTCTAGCTACTGGGTAAGCAGAGGCTTACTGCAGAGAATATATATATATATATATATATATATATATATATATATATTAGTGTGTGCGCGAATTGAGAGAGCACTATTCCATGGCATATGTGAATTGGGGGGCACTATTGAGGGTATAATTTGAATTGGGGACACTATTGTGGGCATAATATGAATTGGGGACAGTATTACGTGGCATATGTGAATTTTGGATACTACTGTATGGCATAACATTGTTTGGGGCACTACTGTGGGGAGTAACATTGTTTGGGGCACTACTGTGTGGCATAATATTGTTTTGGGGGCACTACTATGTGGCATAGGGGGGCTGCCTATCTAAACTAAACTATAGTGAGGGGGGGCTGCCTATGTTAAACTATAATTAGAGGGGGCTGCCTTTGCTAAACTATAGGGAGGGGGGCTGTACAGAGAACACTATAGGGAGGGGGTGATGGGACCTTTAATTTAATGTTGGGGTGGTTTGGGTCTATAATTGAATGTAGGGCTGAGTGTGGGGAGGAGGGCTATCTATTAAATGTGAATATTAATATTTAATGTGGGAAATGGATGTATTAAATGTAAATGCTATTAATTTCTTGCTGGGGCTGTTTGGAGGGAGGGTAATAGGTCTATTTATTAAATGGGAATAGTATTAATTTAATGTTGGGGTCGGTTGGAGGGAAATAGATCTTTTTATCAAATGTGAGTACTATTGCTTTAATGTTGGGGCTGGAGAGAGGCCTATTTATTAAATGTGGGTGCTGTTGATTTAATAGCGGGGATGGTTGGTGTTTTCTAAATGTATCCATTATTTTTTCCAAATAGGACCCTCAACATTCCAGGATACAGACACGCCGCAACTAAAGAAACCAGAAGCCACAGGTGGTAAAAGTGACAACAACAGGTAGGACAGTCTGTCAAATGTTCTGAGTCTAGTGCAAGCTTAGCTAACCTGTGGCACTCCAAGTGTTGTGAAACAGCATACCCTTCCAGCAATAAGCTGCTATATATTGGCAAAGCATGCTGGGGCTTGTAGTTTCACAACACCTGGAGTGCCACAGGTTAGCCAAGCCTGGTTTACTGGAACAATCCCAATTTTTGGTGACTGTTCTACCCAATCTAAGGGGCAGGTCAAGACTGTGTACTCTATATACACACTGCATTCTTTATATACTACACTATGGTACTAGCTGTCCTTCGTGAGCTGACCACTCCCCGTCTAGTGTCTGGTCCCGCCTCTATGATGGCCTGCCACACCCCCACTGGTGGGCCACTAGCGTTGCAGTCCCCCGGTGGGCCCTTCATGCCCCAGTCCGACACTGTGTGTGTGAGTGTGTCTATATTAGGGAATTTAGACTGTAAGCTCCAATGGGGCAGGGACTGATGTGAATGAGTTCTCTGTACAGCGCTGCGGAATTAGTGGCGCTATATAAATAAATGATGGTAATGATGATGATGACTAAATGCAGAAATAGTACAGATTTGAAAATTTTTATCATCTCTACTTGCTTGATTCCTGGTTGACCTTTTAAAATGTCTAGGAAATATACACTAATATGACATTGCTTATGACATTGCTAAAGTTTAAAGATTTAAGAATTTGCGGTCAAAAAACCTGTTGGAGCTTTAAGTGTACCATTGCGCAGTACATTATTGTAAGTGGTCACAAAAGAAAACTCACTAATCCTGCAGAAGTGAAATACCATGCCATTACAATCCATGATGCAAGCATAAAGAATGCTGACATTGGTCTCCAGGGCAACAGTGACATCTGTTATAATGAAACATACGTAAATAAAAGGGCTCAGCACAATAAGCTACACTTGGAAAAAGCAAGAGTGAATACATAGATTCTGAAATAAATTAGCAGATGGTGTTTTTGATGTGTACATTTTGAATATAACTGTAGCTGCTGCTTTGAGTTTTTTGTATACACATATTATATATTCCTGAACATGTATAAGCAAATGTATTTTAAAATTAAACTATACAAAAACAAAACATAGCCATGCATCTTGACCAACCATTATGTTTAAAATCCCCCTTTCTATTCTTGCCTGCCTTGTATATAATTTGCAGTCTTTTACATAGCTCTTTAAAGATACACTCAACTGTATGACCAAAATGAATTTATTCTCCATATCTGTTTCAATTTGTGATGATTGTATTGGAAAGTATTGCAAGTATGTGCACTTTGTATAATTTGAGAAAGGACCCCAACCCTTACATCAGTATTTCCCTCCATTTTTACTTTGGATTGTAGGAGCTATGTAGCCAGGGCCGGCGCTCCCATTAGGCAACCTTAGGCAGCTGCCTAGGGCGCCGTGCTCTGCGGGGCGCCACTCAAGCCAAATACAATAGTTAACAGTTGTCCCTTAATGCTAGCGTCAGCCGTGGACATGATTAAGATAACCTATTTGCCGTTATAGCCGCAGTGCACCTCATGAATTAACCTGGATCAGCAATTGAGTCATTCAGTGACTCTTTTGAACAGCTGCGGAGTAAGGCGCCCTCCCCTAGCTCAGGACGAGGTCCTGAGGGAGCAATGGTGAGCAGTGCCTCACTCACCCTTGGATCGCTACTCGCAGGCGACTCATGGGCAGGATGATATCAGCGTCAGCAGCTGCAGGGGTTCCGCTGCAGCCACATCGCCCATCGATCTGTAAAGGGAGTCAATGTCGGAGGCAGCTGCAGAAGCAGACTCCAGCGGAAGCATGATTGCCTGTGCAGGAAGTAGACCCCGCGAACCTCCTTCCTCTGTACATTCAGCTGCAGCCTGAATGCAGTCCAGAGAGCTGAGAGTTCGGCAGGGGAGGTGCTGTGGTGCCTGCACTGCTCAGAATTGCTGTGAAAAATGAGCAGCTCTGTTCAGCCCCTTGGACTACAACAATGGAGAGCCTTGGAGTGTAAGGTAAGGAGATTTGTATGCAGAATGACAACAACATGACACCCACAGGTGCCTGCCCCCTGCTCTTGTTTGCCTGACCCCCCTGCTAATGTGTGCCTGTCCTCCCCCCCCTGGTCATGTGTGCCTGTCCTCCCCCCCCTGGTCATGTGTGCCTGTCCTCCCCCCCCTGGTCATGTGTGCCTGTCTCCCCCCCCCTGCTCATGTGTGCCTGTCCTCCATTCCCTGCTCATGTGTGCCTGTCCTCCCCCCCTGCTCATGTGTGCCTTTCCTCCCCCCCTTGCTCATGTGTGCCTGTCCTCCCCCCCCTTGCTCATGTGTGCCTGTCCTCTCCCCCCCTGCCCATGTGTCTCCCCCTGCCCATGTTTCTCCCCCTGCCCATTTGTGCCCGTGTCCCCCTAACCATTTGTGCCCGTGTCCCACACCCCTTTGAATGTATGCAACTCTTACTAGACAATAGGGACCCCCCACCTGTCAGAGTGTGCTTTGGGCTCCCTAAAGACTTCAGTCAGCTCTGATGGTGGCTATGTAATGATGTAGCCCTTGAACAGCAGCAGTTGAGACACCAGCTTTGTGACAGCCTGACAGGCAGTATACATTAATTTTGAATTTTTAGGTAAGATGCTGACTTTAGTCTTTAAATAAATAACCATAAACAAAAACCTATACTCTTGACTATACTCATGTCCACTTATACTCAATATACTCAGAAATGTAGAAATAATATAGAAGGATGTTCTACTCCCAATAAGTTCACACTAAAAAAATACCTTTAATATATTTGAAGCTTTCAGTTCTCTTCTTGATGAGTTTATGAATGTGCTTCAAGGGTAATAGGCGGGGCAGTAGGCTGAAGCTTTGCCTACTGTGCCCAGAAACCTAGCACCGGCCCTGTATGTAGCTCTTATTTATTGCTGTAGGTAAACTGACAATATTACAAATATTTCTATATTCTAACAAAATGTACCGATGTGGCAATGTTCATACAGGCTATACCAATCTTATCCATAGGTGCCATAGATACACCTCTATGCAAATGCAAAGCTTGATTGTCATCTTTTTATACAAGCTTTTGGGTCATAGTCCTCACTGGCTCTCATAGAGGAAAACACAATGTTAAATATATACTTCTGAGTTGTATGAATTGCCTCTTATTTTAAAGTCACCAGACCTGATTCATCAAGGCATGCATACTGAGCGCATCCTGTGTTTGGGATTAAGCGCACATATTTTGGCTTGCCCAAATTTACTGAGGCACTGCCCAGGGGTATGTGTAGGGCCATAAAAAACAAAGTGCTGGATACCCTTAGGGGGTGGAGCAATACAGGGCCACATGTCACTAGGGAATAAAGCCTGGTGGTAACCAGTTTGTGGTTGGTTGTCATTGTGGCAGAAGGACCCCATGCTGAGGAATTCCCTACTATAATGCCACCAGCCCAGGCAGGCAAAGCTTTATGCTGGTAATAGTAAAATCAGGGTGAACGAATGCTGCTTGCACCCTCTGATTTTGCTAGTACCAGCTTAGACTGGCAGGACTAGGGTTGATTAAACTATTGGCACCTTTGCATTTTTTTTTTACTTTATTGTTTGAATAAATGTAATTATTTATGGAAACATTTTGGCTTTATTCCACATGATGATAACGGCATTATAGCTTTGAGCCTATAATAGTGTGTAAGGAAAGGAAACGATTATCACCCACGTAAACTGTACCTCATTCATTACACTAATAGCGGATAACTTCATATACTTTCTATCCCTGTTCCCCCTTCTCATACTTCATTATGTTTTAAAATGTGTTGTAGTTAATATCCATATATCACATATTCATTTATGTTCAAAATGCCCCTTCATTATGGTACAATTGTACATGACCACACAATTTGTATTATATCAAACAAACACATGCTATCTGGTTTGAATAAACTAAATATTTTATATAACAATGAGAAACAAAATAACCTAACTAAAATAATATTTTTTAAAATTTTCTTTTTATTTTTTCAAATATTATGCACTAGAACATGTGCAGGGGGATGGAAAGTAGGGCTGGGGGAGTGCAAACTGGGTGAGGGGGTGATAGAAGCTTGGTGAGGTGAGGTGAGCTGGAAGCCAGGTGAAGGGGGCTGGAAACCGGGGATGTGGTGTTTGAAATATGGTTGTCTTCTTGAGCTGTAAAAATAAATAAAAAAATTAGATTTACACTCTTGGGATATTTGTGCAAAAAATCTTAGTTCTATGGGTGTACTTTGATTACACATTCGCCAGGCTAAGGAGAGTTCTGAAGTGTTACATTAATTAAAACTTTCTGCAATAGTACCCAGAGGACTACTATTTTTTGGAGGCACATCACATGCATGCATATATTTGGTGGAGGGTCCTCATCCCACTTCATCTCTGGTGGATATTTATGTGTCAGAGCACGGTGAGGCATTCTGTTGGATTAAATATGATACATTAGCTGATTTATTAAGGTTATCTTTGTCTCACACTTACATAGAGACAGCCAGATAATGTTAAGTTGCATTGTGAAATATCCAATACCAAACATACAGATGGTCTTGACCTAGGCAGTATATATTAATCACATAGTGAGTCAGAAATATTACTATTATATAGCAGGCCTTGTACTTTGTCAAATGAAGGTTATTGCCAGCCATATTGCATAGTAATGGACCAGATCTAACAGTTATCTAATTTGTTAAATTGCGATTAATAGAGAACTTACATCTACAATTCTCTACCCTCAAATCTCTGAGAAGGTCGGGCTGTCTCCTTCTCAGGTTGCTCCACCTTCACTGGAGCTGAGCAACAGTACTTCTACGGTTAAATAGTAACCGTAGGCACCTGCGGACGCCCATGTACAGGGGAGGGCTAGCAGACTTTAGCCCGGGGGGAAAGCACACAGCACTGGCCCATAAGTAGCGGTCCATCCTTAAAGGGTGGTTTTTGGTACAATATATATTTATCTATATAACTAGAGGCTATTTTAGTGTTGCTTAATCCATATATATATTTTTATGACCAGGCCCAGAGCTGGATTAAGATTTCGGAGGGGCCGGGGTACTTTAGACAGGGTAACCACCTATGATGATCATTTTAGACAAATACACAGGCAATACTGTGTGTACTACTGTTAGGTGCACACAGTTCTGCCTTCACGAGCAGTACACAGTGAAGCGGGACATACTTCTCAACTGTCCTAAGCGAAACAATCTCCCAAATTTTGGACTGTCCCAACAGATTCAGGACAGTTGGCAGACTGTCCTGCTCTCTCCTACCTATTCTTGTCACTTTTACCACTTGTGGCTGCTGTTTACTTTAGCTCATTTGCTGGTTGTCTGGATCCTGGAATATTGGAAGCCCTATTTGGAAACAAAATGGGTACATAAAATTTAGAAAACTCCAACCAGTCCCAGTGTTAAATCAATAGTACCCACGTTTTATAATTAGGCCTTCCTCCAGCCACAACATTAAAATAATAATATTCACATTTGCTATATAGATCTCTTTCCCTCCAACCAACCCTGACATTAGATAACAAACACATGTAATATATAAACCTACTTCCCTCCCTCCAAACAGCCCCAGCAATAGTTTAAATAGTATTTACATTTAACAAATATTACCATTTGCCACAACGATCACAGACATTATTTAATACATAATCACATTTAATAAATAGACCTCATCAAACAGCACACAATCAATAAATAGCTCCCAAACCACCCCAGCATTAAATTAAAGGTCCAATTATCCCATTATAAATTCATAGGCCCCACTATTAAATTAAATTGCCCCACCATCTGTCAGGCCGCAGGCCTTCTGAGGAGTATATTAGAGCAAACACTAACCGGTATTAGCACTACTGACCTAGTAGGTGCGGAGTCTAACGTACCCCTGGTGTTCGCCAGGGACCCCCGCAAGGAGGTTTGGACTTCGCTGCACACGGTCACGGTCCTACTAGCCAGTTGCCAGTGTAGTGTAGAAGGGTCAGACGGTCCGGGTCACGCCAATCAGGAATATATGGTACCAAGGAAGGATCCGAAAAAATGGTTGCAAAGCCGAGGTCACAGTACAATATGGGTCACACAGATAACGGGATAGTCACCAAGCCGGGTCACAATGGAGAGCAGGAACTGTAGAAGCACACTAGGAAGAACCGAAGCAGGAGAACCAGGAACACAGAATAGGAACCTGTTACTCTGGCACCCTAATGGCACCAGAGCCAGGTTTAAATAGAGGTACAGAGCCGCTGATTGGTAGGCTCAGGAGGTGGCACAATACAGAGAAGTAGCGTCCCGTTGCCTAGCAACGGGACGGAAGCAGGGCGCATGGGCCCGACACAGCAGCTGAACCAGCAGCCGGAAGCCGCAGCGGGAGGTCAGACGTCCGTCCCCGTCTGACAGGGAATCAGCTGGGACAGCATCTGACAGTACCCTCTCCCCTCCTCCCTCTCGAAGAAGGATTAGTTCTCTTCAGGAATTTAGCAAGGAGATGAGGAGCATGAAGATCGACCTCCGGAACCCAGGATCTCTCCTCAGGGCCGTAGCCCTTCCAATGTACCAGATACTGGGGTTTGCTCTGGACAAAACGTCTCTTTAGAATCCTCTCTACTTCGAATTCATCACCTAGAGAGGTCTTGACAGGTGGAGGAAAAACAGGTTCCTTGAAGAATTCATTGAGGATTAAAGGCTTCTGCAAGGAAATGTGGAAGGCGTTATGGATCTTGAGGGAAGGAGGTAATGAAAGCTTGTAGGAAACAGGATTAATGATTTGCAAGATAGCAAAAGGACCGATAAACTTGGGAGCCAATTTCATTGATGGAACTTGAAGTCGGAGGTTGCGAGTAGCCAACCAAACATGGTCTCCCACCTTCAAAACTGGAAAATTTCTCCTATGTTAGTCAGCGGCTCTCTTATGTCGTTGCACAGAAGTAGAAAGTGCTGTTTTAGTTTGAGTCCAGATTTGAGAAAAGTCATGGATGAGGGAGTCAGCAGCCAGGACTTGAGGAGAAGGTGGAGCCTCGGATAAGAGGCGTGGGATGTCTCCCATAGACAACGAAGAAAGGAGAATGGCCTGAGGAGGAATGTAGGAGATTCTTGTGGGCGAATTTGGCCCAGTAAAGGAGATCACTCCAGGAAGTTTGATGGTCAGAGGCAAAGCACTGCAAGAAACATTCTAGGTCCTGATTCACTCGCTCCGTTTGTCCGTTCGTCTGAGGGTGATAGCCGGAGGAGAATTTGAGTTTAACTCCAATCTTAATGCAGAAGGCTCTCCAGAACCTAGTGACAAATTGTATCCCCAGATCGGAGATGATCTCCTGGGGACACCCATGGAGATGGAATATATTCTTTAAAAACAGATCTGCGAGTTTAGGAGCTGAGGGGAGACCTTTACAAGGGATGAAGTGGGACATTTTGGAAAATCGATCTACCACGACCCAGATGGTATTGTAGTCGTGTCTCCAAGGGAGATCGGTGATGAAATCCATTGTGATGCTGATCCAGGGAGAGTCAGGAATGGGGAGAGGAAGGAGAAGGCCAGGTGGTCTAGGAGTCTTGTGGCGCACAAACACAACATGCTGATACAAATTTACGAACGTCAGAACCCAGAGTAGGCCACCAGTAGTATCTGGAAAGGAATTCCTTCGTCCTCTTGTAGCCGGCATGACCTGCAAACTTAGATTTGTGTGCCCAACATAGTAATTTAGGGCGGAGATGTGGTTCCACGAAGGAGCGTCCAGGAGGGGGAGAGACAGATGAAGAACTGGTAATAGCCACCACCTGCATAGAATTCAGAATTATTTTGTTGTCTGAGAAGGCAAGAGAATCCGTATTATCAAAGGATCTGGATAGTGCATCGGCCTTGCAATTCTTGGAACCAGGACGGAAAGTAAGGATAAGTTGAAATCAGGAAAAAAAAAAAGAGACCAGCGAGCCTGGCGGGGGTTAAGACACTGTGCTTCCTGGAGGTAGGTAAGGTTCTTGTGGTCTGTCATCACGGTTACAGGATGTAAGGCCCCTTCGAGCAGGTAGCGCCACTCTTCTAGTGCCATCTTAATGGCCAATAGTTCCTTGTCGCCGATTCCATAATTTAATTCACCACCGGAATTTTTTTTAGAAAGGAATCCACAAGTCTCCAAGGTGCCGGAAGGGGATTTCTGGGACAGGACAGCTCCAATTCCTACAGACGAAGCGTCAAGCTCAAGGAAGAACGTTCTCCCCTGGTCTGGCTGTTTGAGGATGGGAGCTGAAAGGAATGCCTCCTTAAGAGTCTTGAAGGCCAATATTGCCTCAGTAGGCCAAGGTTTGCAGCAGACACCTTTGCGGGTTAATGCCGTGATAGGACAGATGATGGAAGAAAATCCTTTAATGAACTGACGGTAAAAGTTGGAAAACCCGATGAAATGCTGCGTTGCTTTGAGACCAGTAGGAAGTGGCCAGTTGATAATGGCTTCTACTTTCTTGGGATCCATTTGGAGGCCGGTGCCAGAAACCAAGTAACCAAGGAAAGGAACTTGAGAACATTCAAAAGGGCATTTCTCCAGTTTACAATATAAAGAATGTTTCCTGAGACAAGAAAGAACTGTCTTAACATGAAGACGATGAGAGCATATATTGGACGAGAATATTAAAATATCATCCAGGTAGACAATCACAAATTGATACAGAAGATCCCTGAAGATCTCATTGACGAAATCTTGAAAGACGGCAGAGGCATTGCAGAGCCCAAAAGGCATAACTAGATACTCGAAGTGCCCGTCGCGGATGTTGAATGCCGTTTTCCATTCGTCACCTTTCCGAATACGTATTAAATTGTAAGCCCCTCTGAGATCCAATTTGGAGAAAATCTTAGCACCCCAATACGATCGAACAGCTTTGTAATAAGGGGAAGAGGGTAGCGATTCTTGATAGTAATAGCATTTAGGCACGGTAGTCTATGCAGGGTCTTAAGGAGACGTCTTTTTTCTTTACAAAAAAGAATCCAGCCCCTGCGGGAGAGGTAGACTTCCTGATGAATCCTCTTTGAAGGTTGTCAGAGATATACAGAGACATAGCCTTCGTCTCTGGTAGGGAAAGTGGATAAACTCTACCCTTAGGAATAGTTTTGCCGGGTACCAGCTCGATGGGACAATCCCACGCACGATGTGGAGGAAGACTCTCAGCGGCAGTTTTGCTGAATACGTCAAGGAACTCTAAGTACGGCTCCGGAAGCTTGACCTGGGAGTCAAGAGAGAGACAAGGTAGGCGGGTGGGTGGGAGTACCTTTGAGAGACACCGGTCAAAACACAAAGTACCTCAGGAGGATACCTTGGCATGAAGCCAATCAAATTGCGGTGAATGTGTCATGAGCCAGGGTAACCCTAGGATGATAGAGTTGACGAACTGCGGAATGACCAGGAACCTAATCCACTCATGGTGAAGAACCCCTACCTGCAACCGAACTGGAGAGGTGATACAGGTGATGGAACCGTTGCTGACTCGGTTACCGTTAACTGCGGTAAGAACCAAGGGCTGCGGCAAAAGAGAACAGGGTATGTGAAGCTTGGACACCAGAGTGGCGGAGATGAAGATCCCTGCGGATCCAGAATCCACGAAGGCGCAACATTCCAGAGAGGCATCCGTAGACCTGAGGGTGACTGGCATCAGGAAGTTGGTATCCTTAGGGAGTATGGAGACTGGATCCTAGGACAACCTCCCTTTCATTGCCTAGGAGTTGGAGTTTCCCGGCCTCTTTGGACAAGAAGACAAAAGGTGGCCGGATTCCCCGCAATACAGACACAGACGGTTCTTAATCCGATTATCCCTTTCATCCCGAGACAAGCAAGAGCGCCCAATTTGTATCGGCTCTTCAGCTGAAGGAACTGGAGACTGAAAGCGGGGAGCCAAACGAATCGAGCGGCGATCCTGGTCTCTTTCAGCAGAACGTTCTTGATGGCGGATGTCTACTTTAATGCTAAGAGAAACCAACTCGTCAAGTTTGATGGGAAGATCTCGGGGGCAAACAGCTGGTGTTGGTGGACGGGTGTATGCGGGTCATTCACTGTTGCTGGGAGCAGATGCCCGCGGAAATGGTCAGCAGTCAGCGCATCCTGATAGATGATTCGGGGAAATGGAAAAAGAAGAAGCGAAGGACGAGAGCAGCAGAGGCCTTCACTGGGAAATTCGCAGACTTGTACCGGCTGACTGACGAGCTGCTTGGAGAAGGGGCTTATGCCAAAGTTCAAGGATGTGTCAGTTTGCACAATGGAAAAGATTACGCTGTTAAGATAGTGGAGAAGAAGGCCGGGCACAGCCGCGTATTTCGAGAAGTTGAAACACTGTACCAGTGTCAAGGCAACAAGAATATATTGGAGCTGATTGAGTTCTGTGAAGATAATGCCCGTTTCTATCTGGTGTTTGAGAAGCTACAAGGAGGCTCCATCCTGTCCCATATTTAGAGGCGGAAACACTTTAACGAGAGGGAGGCCAGTAAGGTGGTCCTAGACATCGCCTCTGCCCTGAATTTTCTTCATACCAAAGGAATTACACATCGAGACCTGAAGCCAGAGTAAACTGTCAGGCCGCAGACCTTCTGAGGAGTATATTAGAGCAAACACTAACCGGTATTAGAACTACTGACCTAGTAGGTGCGGAGTCTAACGTACCCCTGGTGTTCACCAGGGACCCCAGCAAGGAGGTTTGGGCTTCGCTGCACAGGGTACGCAGGTCGCAGTCCTACTAGCCAGTTGCCGGTGTAGTGTAGAAGGATCATACTGTCCGGGTCACGTCAATCAGGAATATATACGGTACCAAGGGAGGATCCGAAGGAATGGTTGCCTAGCAACAGGATGGAAGCAGGGCACATGCGCCCGACACAGCAGCTGAACCAGCAGCCGGAAGCCGCAGCGGGAGGTCAGACGTCCGTCCCCGTCTGACAGGGAATCAACGGGGACGGCGTCTGACACCATCACCCCACAAATAAAATAGCACCCAATAATTATCCCCCACCTGCACTCCACAATTAAATTAATAGCCTAACTCCCATATTATATTAAGGTTCCCCCTCCCTCTCACACTAAATTAATTTACTGGCCCCCTCACACACACTACATCCATTTACTGGCCCCCTCACACTACATTCATTTACTGGCCCCCACACACTACATTAATTTACTGGCCCTCACACACTGCATTCATTTACTGATCCCCCCCCCCCTACACACACACACTACATTCATTTACTGGCCCCCCCACACACACACACACTACATTTATTTACTGGCCCCCACACATACACACACTATATTCATCTACTGGCCACCACACACACACACACACACACACACACACTACATTCATTTACTGCCCCACCCCCACACACTGCATTTATTTACTGGCCCCAACACATACACGCACTACATTTATTTACTCCCCCCCACACACTGCATTCATTTACTGATACCCCCACCACACACACACACATTGCATTTATTTACTGGCCCCCACCCACACACTGCATTCATTTACTGGCCCCCCCACACACACACATACACACAATTTATTTACTGGCCCACACCCACACATTGCATTCATTTACTGCCCCCCCCCCCACACACATACTGCATTCATTTGCTGGCCCCCTCACACACTGCATTCATCTACTGGCCCCCTCACACACACTGCATCCATATGCTGACACACACACACACACACGCTGCATTCATATGCTGACACACACACACACACACACACACACACACACACACACACACACACACTGCATTCGTATGCTGACCACACACACACTGCATTCATATGCTGACCACAAACACACACTACATTCATATGCTGACCCCACACACACACACACACACAGTGTCGGACTGGCCCACAGGACTACCGGAAAAATCACTGGTAGGCCCCTCTGCCTTACGGCCACACCCCCTTCTAGAAGTGGGCGGAGACCATTCAGCTCACATGTTCGGTATCCCTGCTGCCCTCCCCGGTGTCCCTGCTGCTGTGTGTACAGAGTTCATCTTGTCTGCTTGTTATAAACCTTTGTAATCATTCTCACTGCCGGCCTGGTGTGGAGAGTTCCCCAATCACCATCCTGATATCACCCATGTTACACCAAGTACGTGTGCCAAGATCCTGCCAGCGTGTTAGACAGAGGAGCGTGTGCCTGCTGCGAGACCAGGTCCAGGGATTCTTGTCAGATATTTCCAGATAAGGTTTGACCACAGGGAACAGTTCCCCCTATGCACATAAGACTCCTTGTCAGTAAGTGTGTTACACACAAACTGTCTGAGTGTGAGCGGAATAATAAAGGGAATATTCGTAGAATATTTAACTTAAACCAGGAATTAATGAATGGCTGCTGAACATACGTATCCTGTCATCCAGCCGGCAGCCACATTCTGGATCAAAGGGGGGGGTCAGCTCACCTGGTGATCGGCGTCCCTGCTGCTACAGATGACTGGCTGCAGTCATCTTTCAAATGCGATCGCGGCTGCGATCATGTGACCTGCCCCCTCCTCCTCCTGTCAGCTGACTGTCTTATGCTCCCGCCGCCGCTGAAGGACTAAGGAGCAGAGGCTGCATCAATCAAAATATGGGTAAGTAGATTTTCCTTTTTTTATTTAATATTATTGGATATGTCTTTTAATTTCCTCCAAATTCCAGGACTTTCACTTGACACAGAATTATCTTATATATATATCCTCCATCTGTTCTCTAGCTACTGGGTAAGCAGAGGCTTACTGCAGAGAATATATATATATATATATATATATATATATATATATATATATATATATATATATATTAGTGTGTGCGCGAATTGAGAGAGCACTATTCCATGGCATATGTGAATTGGGGGGCACTATTGAGGGTATAATTTGAATTGGGGACACTATTGTGGGCATAATATGAATTGGGGACAGTATTACGTGGCATATGTGAATTTTGGATACTACTGTATGGCATAACATTGTTTGGGGCACTACTGTGGGGAGTAACATTGTTTGGGGCACTACTGTGTGGCATAATATTGTTTTGGGGGCACTACTATGTGGCATAGGGGGGCTGCCTATCTAAACTAAACTATAGTGAGGGGGGGCTGCCTATGTTAAACTATAATTAGAGGGGGCTGCCTTTGCTAAACTATAGGGAGGGGGCTGTACAGAGAACACTATAGGGAGGGGGTGATGGGACCTTTAATTTAATGTTGGGGTGGTTTGGGTCTATAATTGAATGTAGGGCTGAGTGTGGGGAGGAGGGCTATCTATTAAATGTGAATATTAATATTTAATGTGGGAAATGGATGTATTAAATGTAAATGCTATTAATTTCTTGCTGGGGCTGTTTGGAGGGAGGGTAATAGGTCTATTTATTAAATGGGAATAGTATTAATTTAATGTTGGGGTCGGTTGGAGGGAAATAGATCTTTTTATCAAATGTGAGTACTATTGCTTTAATGTTGGGGCTGGAGAGAGGCCTATTTATTAAATGTGGGTGCTGTTGATTTAATAGCGGGGATGGTTGGTGTTTTCTAAATGTAGCCATTATTTTTTCCAAATAGGACCCTCAACATTCCAGGATACAGACACGCCGCAACTAAAGAAACCAGAAGCCACAGGTGGTAAAAGTGACAACAACAGGTAGGACAGTCTGTCAAATGTTCTGAGTCTAGTGCAAGCTTAGCTAACCTGTGGCACTCCAAGTGTTGTGAAACAGCATACCCTTCCAGCAATAAGCTGCTATATATTGGCAAAGCATGCTGGGGCTTGTAGTTTCACAACACCTGGAGTGCCACAGGTTAGCCAAGCCTGGTTTACTGGAACAATCCCAATTTTTGGTGACTGTTCTACCCAATCTAAGGGGCAGGTCAAGACTGTGTACTCTATATACACACTGCATTCTTTATATACTACACTATGGTACTAGCTGTCCTTCGTGAGCTGACCACTCCCCGTCTAGTGTCTGGTCCCGCCTCTATGATGGCCTGCCACACCCCCACTGGTGGGCCACTAGCGTTGCAGTCCCCCGGTGGGCCCTTCATGCCCCAGTCCGACACTGCACACACACACACACTACTACCGCACTCCCTCACTTACCTGGTTCCATCCGAGCATCGGCAAGTTTCCTCCTCTCTTCTTCACACATGGGACGGCACCAGTCAAGTGGTGCACGTCCCATGTGACCACCAAGGGAGAAGGTGGCTGGTCCCAGGGGAGGAGCCAGCCACCTAGTCTGACTGTAGGGACCAGCCCATCCTATCCCTGCCCATGTACATCTGTAATTTATCTTCATTGGTAATGCACCAAGCTCGGGCGAATGAGGCAGCCCCAATGTTTGCAAGTGAATGAGACTTTTCAACATGCAGTCCATGTATGAGCATAGGCACGTCACTCCTTCAAAACAATATGTTAGATGCCTGACTCACAAATCAGTTATCCCCAATTATCAACCAGTTATCTAGGCAATTAGGGGGGCTTTAAAATGCCTGCCTAGTCATACACAGGCAATCGCAGGAAAATGCACCTGCACGCCCTATATAAGAGCTAAAGAGACAATCATTCAATCCTGACATTTTTTGATTAATCAACTAGAAGTAGAGAGGTGAAAAACATTTACATTTCTTTATTCACACTTTTATTTCTTCTTCTGTAATATTGGTGAATACTTGATGCTCTTTACAGAGCATCCAAGGACTGTTCCCACGTCTGCCCACATCCAAACCACTTCTTTCTTCCAAGCTCTCTCTGCCCACCACAAGCAACCTTTTAATTTCCAACCAAATTCTGCCCCCCAACACACCTTCCAGCACAACCCACCTCTTTCCCCCCCACCCATGAAATACATTTTTTAGGATGACTTTAATGTCTACTGAATATAAAATATATTTTTACAGTTGCTCCTGATGGCAAACACATGTTATAGCATGCATATGAGAATGTCACCATTACTGCTCAGAACTTAGACTAGCCCTGTATTTGGAGTAAGAGATACTGTTCCCTTCCATATCACAGAGAACCAGAAGTCAGGTCAGACAAAATGCTACATCACGATCATGGGCCAAGAGGCCCCAAAATGATCTGCATTATTTGTTATGTTCTTTTTGATTCACGTCTGGTTTTGTTTGTTGTTTGAATTATACACATTTTTTGGGGTTCCCAAACACAAGTCTGTTTTTTTCTACTTTAATATAAAATTTACATTTAGACAAATTTTACAAGCCGCGGCGGCAGAGGCTCATCTCTGTTTCAGGCCGCATCCCGGTTGTTGCCGTAACGTCACTTCCACCAGCTGTCACCAGAGCAAAAGGCGGAATGCTCTGCCAATCACTGCCATGCCCCACTCAGTTTGACAGCTTGGCGTGTGCGCAGAAGCTGGATTTTAATTATTAAGCCTTCTGTTGCTAATGAATACGGTTGATGCCCTGGACTCCTGATTGGCCAACTTCACTATTTAAGGCAGGGAGGGCTTAGCCTCCCTGCCGGTTATAGCAGTCTGTGTGCCTCACATTGCTGACCAGCTCCAGTCCTGTGGATACTCTACCTGTTTATCGTTGATTCCTGTTATAACTCCTGGCCTGCTTCTGGACTCGGATTGCCCCTGACCTTGGCTTTGTTATTTGGACTCTCCTTGTCTGCTACCAGCCCTGACCTCTGGCCTGTTCCTGTTTATCCTATTTGCTGCCTTCTATCTCTGCGCAACAGTATTGTATATAAACTTCTACTATGTTAGAATTAAGACCTGGCAGGCATCCATGTGCCTGTGAGCGCAACAAGCTCTATAGGAAAGGCAGCTGCTATAGGCAAAGACCTCTTATCACCTGTTCGAGAAGTTTTTATCAGTAGCCACTCGCCGTAACAAAGTAAAAATTGAAGCCTGCGCTAATAGGATCTGTATTGACACACAGCATGTAACATAAATAAGGTTATATTGAAATTTGGTTTTAAATCTGGTGTTAAATACAGATCCTATTAGCGCAGTCTTCAATTTTTACTTCTCTACATTTATGTGAGGTTTGTAAATACCTCTGAAGACAGCTGCTTAGTGGTTCTTTGACACTTCCAATTTAATTTTTGGGAATATTTAAAACCGCAGAGGAAAACTGAACTTATCTAAATTCAGGGTGGACAACTTGATTGCCCCTTTGAAAATTAGGTTGATTAATTTACCTCTTGGTTTGCCTTAACAGCAACATTATAGCATGCATGTGAGGCTGTCATCACTACTGCTCAGGACTAGCCCTGTAGCTGGAGCAAGAGATACGGCAGAAAAACAAATAAGTTTGAGGCTCTCAGAGCTAGATTTGGACATGGCTGCGAGCGCTTGAGTTTGGCATGCCCGTACTGCATATTGACTATGGCCAAACACCCTTTCCCTGCTCTTTCACTCCCCGATATCAAAGTGTCCTTTGCGTTTAAACGGAGCAGACAGGGCTCACAGAATTATCTCCTGGTTCTGGGCATGAGCAGAGTGATTTTGCCTACACTACGCTCAAAATTGGAAGAATTGTGTCTTGATGAACTAGGCCCACCAAGTTTTTGTCTGTAATATAACTTTTCATCCTTTATCTTATTATTTACAACCTTATGTCTACAGTCTACAGGAAATAAAGCCTTTTCCTCTGATTCATTCTGATTTTTATTGTTAATGTATACAAACTAATTTTATATATAATATTTCAAAGAGTTGACATTTTCACTGTACAATTAAAAACATATTCTAACAAGCAATACTAAACCATTCCTAGTTGTATTGGACAATAATATTCTGTAATCTGTGCCTCTTATATTTTCAAGGATAAAATCCTTTCCTGCCAAGAAAATGAATTGCCTTTCTAAGGTCAGTAGAACATGTGAAGCAAGCCATACATTAAAATACATGTTTGGTTGTTCTCCATGCTAGCAAGTCCTATATGTATTCCATGAGATGCCTTTGTATGCAATCAGTATGCAATCAGTGGCCTTCACATTCCCTGTCCATGTACTGTATCATGTAATTTAAAGCTTATTTTATTACTTCACAATAAAATAACTCTAACTACATCACAGAGCAGAATCCTTCCAATCAGTTATGACATTTCCTGATTTTAAAACTCATGACCCCAGTACTGTGAGGCAGAAGTGCTAACAACTAAGCCAGCATGCTACCCTATCACATACTCCTGGCAATAAAGTCCCCAGTTGAACAATCAAGGTGGGCCAGGGGTTCCAATCTGGTTGGTGGGTATTTGCTGATCCCGGCTGCTTGGCCATCTCTCCACCAGCTTGGTGGGACACTCAGTATCAGTCTCATTATGAATGAAGGCTCACCAATTCCCCAGGATCTACGAGTATCTCCAGATTGAGCAATGACAAAACAGTCCCAAAGCATTCAATCTGACTGAGCAGGTTCATGGTTTAAGTGATCTTCTCTGGAACTGATAGAGTACGACTACTCAACATCAGTTCAAGTCCTTCTTCAAGGAAATCTGACAGCAACAATCACAATGTCCTTCCAGGGTCCTCTTTTAACTTCCTTCAAAATTCCCCAATCCTTGACCTTTCCCTGGGCCAATCCCCCAGGCCATGATCCCTTTTCATTGGTGGTGGCTGGAGTATGGGTGGTAACAGGGGTGTAGGCAGAATATGACCTCAGCGGTAGCCCACCTGCTGTTTCCCTGCCATCAAGTCTTGTTTTGGAATGTGCTGGGACAATAGTCAATCAATAATCAAATCCCACATCCTGATCTTAGATGGAGTCCAGACCCTTCCATTGTTAACCCCTTCCACTACTTTGTGACCTGTCAGGGTACCCAGCTGTTCCATACTTCATGCGGACAGCCTCCCCCTCCATCTGGTCACAAAACAATGCTGGATCCGACCACCGGGTAGCATTTAATAAACTGGGTGGGCCGAATTAGCCTGATATTCCCACTCTGGTGCCCGATCTCGTCGCACCCACCCTGAACTTCTGGCTTGCACTTGGCTTTCCTGTTGGCTGCATGCCCTTGACCACTTTCTGTACTAATTGTACTCTGAATGCCACCTGGTGTACTATTACTACCATCATTTACTTCCTGTCTCTACACCTCCTCATTACCTGCACCAAATATAAATGTTTACTACGGTGATCTTAAGTCCTGAGGTCATCTGAGTCCCCATCAGAAAAACGTAGCTCAGCAAGTCTGCGCATACGCATTTCCCCATTCCAGACTCCAAGGCAGACAACACACTCCACCCAATGCACAACATTTAAGGGTGATAAGGAGCATCTGTGATATACGACACAGGAGGAAACCACAGATCTGACTACAGAACCTGGTCTAATAACGTAAGTTTAAGTTTATAGTCTTCACGCTGTTGCCTATTCAGAACTTTATTTCCATATTGGAAGCATTCACTCTGCACCAGAGTTACTGTTATTTATTCTCTGAAATGAGGCTTTTGATTTAAAGATTATCTACACTCTACTGGATTTAGAGACTATTATTTTGGTAATTATACTGCTGCACTGAAAATCGCCTTACCAGGATCTCTATTGTAATTAGAGACTATTGTTTTGTACTGGACATTTGCTGACTAGGATCTATGACATACTTTATAACTACAAGATCATATTATATATATTTGAGAGATTATTCTTTGATCTACTTTATGCACCAGAGACATTGCTTAGTGCATTTCTCACCATTTACTGAGTCATTGCCAAATATTTTG
The DNA here is from genome assembly GCF_038048845.1 of Mixophyes fleayi. NCBI lineage: Eukaryota > Metazoa > Chordata > Amphibia > Anura > Limnodynastidae > Mixophyes > Mixophyes fleayi. Next base: position 235,311,347 of record NC_134402.1, read on the forward strand.
CTGTTGACATCACATCTGCTACTGTTTATATATATAGAACATTTTGTACTGCATTTCTCAGCTTTATCCTGGCCAGGATTTATATTGCACCTTTCATTTACGCATATGGATGTTGGTTTATTTTCAATAAATCAATGTTTCACATTTGTAACATTGGGCCTGATTCATTAAGGAACTTAGGCAGGAAATTGAGTAAGTTTTCTTAGTTAAGTTTTCTGGACAAAACCATGTTACAATGCAAGGGGTGAAAATTACCGTATATACTCGAGTATAAGTCGACCCGAATATAAGCCGAGGCACCTAATTTTACCACATAAAACTGGGAAAACTTATTGACTCGAGTATAAGCCTAGGGTGGAAAAGAGCGCTAATTTAAAAACCTGTTTGTTCATTATCAAATGTAAGCTAATTTGATTTACCTTGAAGCAAAGTTTTGAAGTGTAACCTTATTTTGAAAATGTACAGTGCACAGTAAATTAAAAAAGAAGAGAGAGAGAGAGAGAGAGAGAGGGAGAGAGAGATCAGTCTCTGGATGTACAGGTGAGAGACAGATAGATCAGTCTCTGGATGTACAGGTGAGAGACGGATAGATCAGTCTCTGGATGTACGGGTGAGAGACAGATAGATCAGTCTCTGGATGTACAGGTGAGGGAGACTTAGATGAGAACTTCTCACCCACTGATTTTGGGTATGTACTACAGTGGCAGATTTAAAATCAAAGTAATCAATTGCACACGGTGGAGGAGGAGTTTGTGAAGGAGCTTATTGTGATAATTATTGAATGAGTTAATACCTGTCAGGATAACCCCTACACATATACTTTTGATTACTTTGATGTTATGTCTGAGATTGACCAGGCTACTGAACCGCTGGTATCTCTGGGTGAGAAATAGATCAGACTCAGAGATTGGTGAGAAGTAGAGGTGAGTGTCTGGATACTGATGTGAAAGATTCCTCAGCTGTTTCTGTTCTGAACACAGGTCCGTGTCCCGAGGTAAAACAAACTCTGAAATTACCAGAAGCGACCAATCGACAAGGATATGCCTGCTACGATCCGAGAGTGACATATGGTGAGACGAATGACATGAATGAAGCACTGCAGATTTTTCACTTACCCCGCAGTTGCAGTGGAACGCATATGCGTTCCAACAACAGGAAGTTCGGCATTTGGAACGCAAGTTTGCGTTCCAAATGCCGAACTTTCTGTTGTTGGAACGCATATGCAGAAGTTAACAGCTGAGGGACCGGACACCAGGTAAGTTCATCCGTGTATAAGCCGAGTGGCCTTTTTCAACATACAAAAATGTGCTGAAAAACTCGGCTTATTCACGAGTATATACGGTAGTTTATTATTTTGCACATAAATTAAATCCATCTTGACACACCCCATTATAATAAAACTTTTTGTCCCTTTTAATAACCATAGGCCTGCATAGGCCAAAGGCTGGCGATTATGCTAGTCTCGCCTATGAGAACAACTATATTGATCTCGTTTCAAGAGCATTATTGGTGGTTTTGCATTCTTATACTGGCTAAATGTTATATTGTGACACTTTTGAAGACATCGATTTTAGGACCTTCCCCTCCCCTTCCCCTACAGAATCGTGTTCAAGCTCCTTACACTTACCTTCAAGGCCCTCTCCAACTCCACCGCTCCCTACATCTCCAGCCTCATCTCCATCCATGCTCCATCCCGCCCTCTGCGTTCGGCCAATGACCGTCGCCTCTCTTCCCCCCTGGTCACCTCCTCCCACGCTCGCATCCAAGACTTCTCCCGTGCTGCCCCACTCCACTGGAACCAGCTCCCCCGCTCCATCAGAACTTCACCCAACTTGTCCAGCTTCAAACGGGCCTTAAAAACCCACCTCTTCCTTATAGCCTTCCAGTCCCCCACTTAACTGCCCTCCTTCCTGTCTCCCACCTACCTTCCTCCTCGTCGCTCTCCTCTCCCCCCCCCTCCCCTCCGTCTTTGCCTCCACTCTCCCCCTCTCCTCCTCCTACCCTTGCGTCTCTGTCCGTCCTACCCTCCCCTTAGATTGTACGCTCCTCCGAGCAGGGCCTCCTCTCCTCCTGTTCTCCACCACCTTAACTCTGCTCTCCAGCTCCTTGTCTCTTCTGTGAGGCCCTTCTACCCCTCTAGCTACCCCGCTGGGGCTCTCGCCTGTCATCTAGCTGTACTTTGAGCTTCTGAGTTACTGTGCTTTTTGTTAACTGTTCCGTGATGTCTCACCCTGTACTGTATTTCTGTCTGTCCCTGTACGGCGCTACGGATACCTAGTGGCGCCCTATAAATAAATAATAATAATAATAATAATAAAAATAGGACGGTTTGACCCTTAAATAGATCTGTGATTTGCAAATCGCCAGTAAAAAAGACAGAAAACCATCCATTTGGTCAAATCGCAACTTGATACATTTTGCCTCAGGTGTGCAAAGCTGATAGGGACTTATTCAAAATTACTGCTGCGATAATAAAAGCAAAAGGTGCTTCCACAAAGTATTAGTTTAGGGATATTTACACGAACGCATCCAGAGTATTGTAGGATTTTGTTTCCACCACTTTTACCTAAAAAATGTCTATTGTTTTTTACTTGAATTTTGTTAGTTGCTCTGACATAATTTATATTTATGAATACAGGAAGAGAAAATGTAGTTTGTTAACAAGGTGCACTACCAACTCTGTAGTGTTAATATATTGATTTGAAGGTTTTCCACTGACTAAGCAGACCTTAGCGAAACGCGCATTGGTGTTCTCGTTGTCTGCACCCTTGTCTCAATTACATTGTACAAGGCAGCTCTCTTATATATACGAACTGAAGTAGCTCCAATAAACCCACAGTTAGTTTGGAGCCACAAATAGGTAGATAGCAATGCACTCCCATGTATAATGATATTGTTTGCAGTTGAATAGATGAATTTTTACACTTCAATAGACAATCTAAAGGATAAACACCCTATACATGTGTGCAATAGTCTGATAGGATTGGGCATATAATAGGATATATTTTGAAAGAATATACATATGGACAGAAGCATTTAGAAACGGTGTTTATAGTTTACAGCTTACCTTAGGTATGGGGTTATGCCAACTTCTATTCAGGTTTATTAGAACTTATTGTTTTTTTGGAGTTTATAGAGCATAAGTCCTTTTGATTATATAGGAGACTTTTTTTGGTGCAGACAGCAGTTTTAATTTACACTTTTGTCCTACATTTCGCTAATTTTATATATTGGATTTTATGTATATTTAATAAAGATTAAATTTAAATTTAAGATGCTCCCTTCAATTCCATATATTAATACTACAGAATTGATAATGCACCTTGTTAACAAACTTCTTTTTCTCTTCCTGTATTCATTTTAAATAAGTTTAAGGTTGCATCCCAATAAGAAAAACATTAAAAATAAGTTAATAATTAAAGGATATTCAACGTTTCACAATTAGTCCGACCAGAATTTGTCTCTTTCTCCTTAATATACTTTTATGATTTATATTTATTTCAGGCTTTAAATCACAAATATCTGTAATTTCAATAACGGTTTGTAGACTTTTTATTTCCACTGTATATCCATATAATTTATTTCTATTGCCTTGGTTCGAGAAAAACAATTTAGTTAACTATTATTACTGCTAATGTTTAAGTATTTTGTCATTGTATATTTCATTTCACTTGTCTTTATGTGTGAACTATACTTTTAAATTTTATACCTACGCTATATCATAACTATATTAAGAAGTGACAAATTTATACAGGTTACTACAGGTTAGTTGTTAATGACATCAGTTTCCAACCATGTAAAGTACTTAAGGTTGATTCTGATGGAGTTCAGATAAGAGATATAGTAGTTCTCCAGTATAACAACATCTCATTCTCTAGGGTTTTGATGTTGCACATACAACATGGTCCCATTTATACCAATAATATGGCCTGGATAGATGTGGATGTGTTATTTTTTATACTTCAAGAAATCTATTCACAAAGAAAATGTCAATGTATTTTCCAGTTGGTAAACTTTAAATCGTGCTGTCAATGTAATTAGCCTCCTAGTTTTTTTAATATTTAGTGCTTGTAACAGACATAATACCTTGGCAAACACGGTGTTAATGTGTCAATCTTTTTGTCGCTGAGATAACAGCTTGTTTTACTAATTATATACATGGCAGGCAGGGTGAGCTTGGCTCCCGGCCCTTTCACTTGGCAGCACATTTCATTCTGTAGTTTTTTTATTCTCTGTTTTGATGATATTGCCTAATGGGGATTTATTGCATCCTGAAATGAATTGCAATTTAGGTTATGATAGCACAAAATATTCGGTTTACCTGCTTTATGCCTCAACTTTTATTTAATTTTCTTCTCTTTCACAAAGAAAACTAATATAAAAATCTATATACATTGTCAGCTAAGATCATTCCCCTGCTGCTTAATGCTCTACCTAGTGAGAGCAAGTGAGAGAAGCTGAGTGAAAGGGAGTGAGATTTTGTGGACAAATAGATTGTGCAATATACATGAAGTGCTTTATTATGACAGTTCCTCTTTTAGGAATCATATGCATCAGCACTTTCCATACGCCCATGGAACTCTATGTTCAATTTGAGCAACTTTTACTGCTTTGTGACCACTAGTTAAGTGGCACTGCAAATAAGGATCATTGAACTTGAAGAAAGAGCATAAAGAACACACAATCTTTCAAAGTGATTGTTTGGCAGAACAAATATGTTGCATCCATAGCTGTCATTGTTGTTTGGGGGGTACACTGTTTTTTTTAACATTTACTTCTACTACTTACTACTACATTTTTTTCCCCCCTGTTTATTTCTTTCGACTTTACACCTGTTGACATTCACAATGTCGACACTTTAACCCTGTTACCCTAATGAGCATGTCGACATTCAGAAAGTTGACCTTTTAACTGTGTTAACATTCTGAATGTCAACATTTTCATTGTCGACATACCGACTGCATCCCATCTGTCCAGCTTTCAATATGAAGATAAACTGGTAAATGCAGCTCAGACCAAAATGCTGTATAGGTATATAAAAGTAACTTGTGTTTAGAAGCCGCTATAACTGCACATGTTCTGAATATAATGTCCAGACTACATATGGTTTTTAGCTATATTAGCATTCATCTGACATGGAGTATGAAAGTAATGCTCTGCAGATAACTAGCAAAATGACCTGGTTTATTTGCGAAGTGCAAATTATAATATAAAAATATGAAATTTATGAGGATAAATACATTATTAGTTCTTTAACATTAATAAAGTTTGCAATATAAAAATAATAATTGCAAATGTTTATAATGTATTCTAAAAAATATTAACCCTACAAACATTCAACACAAAGAAATAATAAATTATTTATCTTAATAATCTCAATTATTTAATTTCTCATGTTAACTTCCCTCTCTTGCTCCAACTCAGACTAAACCTTTAAAGTTTGAAGTCATTGGGAACTCATCTCTTCAGGTGAGATTACCATATTTTCCAGTTTCTCTTATCTGCCTAACTCACCTGGTCCCCCGGTACTGCCCACACAATACACTTTATTATTTACCATGATCTAGTATATTCTCTGGAGCCATAAACCAAGCAATTGATCTCTATGTCCTGCTTACTATATTATAATTCTACCCACTACAAGTTCATATAGCATGTTCATAGCTCAGAATGTGTGTGTAGGTCTTTTGTATCCTTATCTTGCTTTTCATTAGATTGAAATCTCTTGTGTTTAGTGCCTTCTCTACATTTGCTATCTATGTTATGTTCCTCTATTTATAATCAGTGTATGTTTTATCTCCCTACTGGTCAACTTTGCAGAATAAGTGAACAAATAATCTATAAATTATCAAATTGTACATATTATACTCTATATTTATATTATATATTTATTATCCCATTATTATTATCATTACCAATGATTACTTTTTACTGCCAACAGTGGCAAAAAAATCTGAATTATTTCATAGACCTTTCAAAATTAATTATCTTGCATGATTGTTTCAAAATATTTTGGCTCTTCTAGACATTCTAATTTCTTTCACCATTCCTTGAACAAGGGGGGGGGGGTTCTGTATGTCTATATCAATTCATTTCCTGCACCAATTAAGAGTTTAAACGGTAAATCCACTTTTAAACAAGTGACTTACATTGAATATTGTGGAAGTCAAATACTTGGATGAAGTCGGCTACATTAATTAATAATGGTTTACCGTGCGATTGTGATTAGTACACCACATTTAATGACGCCATTGCATAAGTAAACAACACCCGCACTCACATTCACACTTACACTTGTAAATAGTTAACATTATCTAAACGTTTGTACACAAAAAAGGGATGATTGTTGCACAAGGAATGGGACCAACCTCATTCAAAATAGATCTCAATATATATCAGATATATCTATGAGGGGGTGCTCTTCCAATATAAATTGAACAGTATGAACAAAAAGACTGAAGGTGTGAGGTCCAAGTATATAGACAGACGTCACTCCAGTCCACTAGTTAGTAATTAACAAATAAAGATTCTTATACATAAATAACCATGGTTATCCCATTAATTTGGCAAAATACACCTTTATTCCAGAGATCAAATGTTGGCGAAATATTAAAAACAGTAAAAAATATGTGTAAATAGAAAGAAATTTGAATGAAAAATTAATTAAAAACCAAATCAAATCATTCAGTATATAAATGAATATGGATGAGTAGTATAAAGAAATAGGATACCAGTATCACTAAATATCAAAGATAACTTGTGGCTCAATTGTATTCCCTGGTGCCCACCCAATAGTAAATATCTCATCTGTATCTAATAATCCCTGAAAATAAATCATACCCAAATCTAAAAAGCCAACTCTAGCCTCATATGTGCTTGATACTTCTTTCACAGCTTGATAATTTATATGGCATAGGGAGATGAACGATCCTTAATAATTTGTTCACATTTGAATATTCTATCCGGCTTGGGAGGCAAATAATCCCTAAGGGATGTATATGGTTGATGTAATAAGAGGTAACCAATAGTACTATTGATATGGATAAAATAACACCCCACCAAAAGATCCTGGAGCTAGTTATCTACAATATAATCTCATACTAATGCTGTGCTGTGATCCACTCTCGAAGTAACAGATCTCTAATAAGCTCATATGGCTCCCATACTAACATTTGTAAGACTGGACAGCACAGATGATCTATAGTGCCTATCTGATAAACAGCACTGATATATATCCAGAGATTTTCTATTCTGCCTGTTGGTGTAAATGCCGCTATATATTACAGTGTTAAGTGCGTTTATGTATCTATTGAGCTTCATAATACAGGCTTTAAATATTGGATTGCTACACAGTATATATTAATGGTGGGTTCCAATTATATTATCCCACCATTTAGTCTCCATGGAATATACACACGTCATTCATTCCCAAATTGTTATGAGTCCCAATATTAATGCAGTGTTTTTATCCTATAACAGATCTCCAATAAGATCATATAGCTCCCGTGCTAACACCTATGAGACTAAGTAGCATAGCTAGCTTATAGTGCTTATCTGATATACAGCACTGATATGTTCACAGAGACTTTTTGTACTGTCTGTCAATGTAACACACAGCAAAGACCGCCATATGTTATAATATGAGAACGCCTATATATCTCTATGCTTTATAAACTGATGTGAATGAGTTCTCTGTACAGCGCTGCGGAATCAGTGGCACTATATAAATAAATGATGATGATGATGATGATGATGATGACCCAGGCTTTAAATACATGGCTTTAGATTTGGCATACAACATGTTGCCGAATGTCGCGGTTACACTACCATTATCTGCTAGCACTTCTGGGTATGTGACGTCAACAATGATCTTGTGGCTCATCAATATGAAAAATAAATAAATATATAAATAAATAAACAAATAAAGTAAAATAAACAGAAAACAACAAATAAAATTCAGAGTATAAACAGGGGTCACATGTGTGATAATTAAACTTCGGATGATATCTGCTTAATTCCTGATATGAATGAGAGCCTTAGGACATATTAATATGATGTTACATAGCTGTGCAGTAACTAACAGCACTGGGGTCATGAGTTCAATTCCCGACCATGGCCTTATCTGTGAGAAGTTTCTATGTTCTTCCCGTGTTTGCGTGGGTTTTCTTCGGGTGCTCCGGTTTCCTCCCATATTCCAAAAACATACTGGTAGGTTAATTGGCTGCTATCAAATTTACCCTAGTCTGTGTGTGTGTTAGGGAATTTAGACTGTAAGCCCCAATGGGGCAGGGACTGCTGTGGGTGAGTTCTCTGTACAGTGCTGCGAAATTAGTGGCGCTATATAAATAAATGGTGATGATGATGAATTGGTCAAAGCTATGTGAGGTCTAAGATTTGGGGCATAAAATATCTGTGATCAGTCCCACCACAGGGTCTATCTAATTATTTTAACCACTCTTTTATCTACTTTATCACTATTTTTAAATCTATTCGCCTATATTTTTCTGGTTGTTTATGATATTTTAATATTACCTAATAAAGTTTTGTTTCCAATCATTTGTTCTAACCGTTTGAGACCAGAATACTTCAAGAGTCAATTCTTGTCTCTTTTTCTTTTCTATGTGATTGTGAAAGTAGACAGACTGTTGATGAAATCGAGAATAAAAAGAGACTGTTGAGGAAACAGGGTATAAAGTTTTTGTTACAATCCCAATAGTAATCGTAGAGCATACCGATAACTAGTATCAGTAAGCTGTGGAATCGGACTGCATGTGTTGCATACGCAATTGTGATTGTGACTTGTGGATGGTCGGAGGAAATTCGCTGGAGGAGTCCGCTTCCTCACGAGCACTAAACGTTGATATTTCCGTTCTTCCATTTGAAAGTAGGGACATTGATGTGTATGCTGGCAATCACGTGTATTGTTTAGTGTTACGCAGTGGAGAAGAAGTGAGTAGACGCAGCTTGCAGAATTCATCCACAGCTGCAAAAATCTCTTGGGTGTTTTGTACTGCGGAGCAGTGAGGATTCCATTTCCGTATAGGTGCTAAACAAACATGTGAGATGGTGTCACACGGCGCTCCCATAGACAGGGTCCGGCGTTGTTACCTACCTCTTGTAAGCGGTGATCAAAACTACTAAACTTCATTATCGAGACATCATTTGTATTTGGTTCTGCGCATGTGCTACCTGTTACCCTTGCTTATGACCTCTTACCTGTTCCCATTGGTTCCAAGCATTTTGGAGCACTATTTAAACCTCCAATGGTTTCCTGTCCTTTGCCTGTTCTTTGAGTTACTCACTCTTAGTAGGATTTGGCTTCCTCTGGTCTGACTCACCTGTTATCTGCTTGCATGTCTGGAATCAGCTATACTCCTCGTTGCTACTGCCATTTGTGAACTACCTGTTGCACCTGTACTTATTGCTGCTGCTCGGAATCCCCACTCCCATTCAGCTAGCTCAATACCTCCATTACCTCTCCATTGGGACTGCCGCTGTACAAACAACTCACTCGTTGCTTTGAATCACCATGCACGGATCAGCTAAGTTCTATTCCTCCGTTACTTCCACATATTGAACTGTTATCATTGAACTGCTTGTTGCACCTGTACTCATCGCTGCTGCTCGGAATCACCATCTGCAGATCAGCTAGTTCAACGTCTCTGCTGTTTCTACATTGGAACTACCGCTATGCCAGTAACTCACCTGCTATTCTGAATCACCATTCACGGATCAGCTAAGTTCTATTTCTGCGTTACCTATATATATTGAACTGCGCTGTAGCAGTAACTTACCTGTTGCTTTGAATCATCATCTATGGATTAGCTAAGTTCTATACCATTACTGCCTGTGTTTGAACTGCCGCTGTGTCAATGATTCTATTGCTATGCTCTGAGTTATTATCTACGGATCAGCTAAGTTCTACTTTACTATTACCTTTGTCTGAACTGCCGCTGTATCAGTGATTCACCTACTATGCTTTGAGTTACCATTTTCGGACTAGCTAAGTTCTATCTCCATTATTACCATTGCTCTATTAGTATTCCTTGCAGTATCCATGAGTTACCAATTCTGGATTAGCGTGTGGTATCTCATCACTCCTATCTGGCCTGTTGCCGTGTTAGTGATTGTCTGCTGTTGCCCTGAGTTACTTACTTCAGATCAGCCAGTCCTATACCGTTATTTCTTTCATTCAACTGTACTGCATCAGTATCTATCTGCAATTATCCTGACGTGTCATCTATACCTCTGCTATCATATTTCAGCATTTCTACTTCTTGTGTTACCACTGAGCCTAGGACTATTAGCTCGTGTATCCAGATTCTCTCTGACCACATGTACCAACCCATTGTGTTTAAAGCTCCACTATTTGCCCTGCCAGCATTCTTTCAGGAGACCGCGACCTGAGGGATAGGAGCGGCGAAATCCATACCCTCTTGTGGGGGTCACTGGCGAAAACCTCCTACTCATTAGACTCCGCACTCCTAAGTAAGTTCTACCTTGGCAGAGACAAGGGATCCACTGAATATTATTTAGAGTCGTGACAGATGGTCAAGGAGGTATGGGTTAAGCAAGGGCCGATAAGTTCAGCAAAGTATATTATGACTGTGAAATATGGTGCGTACGCAATGGTGTACTGTGATAAGTGGCTCAAGATGACCGATAAATGTGTGAAAACCTTTTCTAAAGTTGGTAGTTTTCATCCAGAGGTATTAAGTACTGTTAGAGATATAATTTGTTTGATAAAATCACTAAAACTGAGAATTAAATACGCTGACTGTTAAAAACTGTGGCAACAAGAAGGGAGTATGTGACACGAGAGCGCATTCGAAGTGGAAGGTAGTGTTGCGAAGCAAAGAGAAGCGAGCGCAAGCTTGCCCCTACTGCTATATGCGGATGGGGTGAAAAGTACAACCGATACCAAAAATGATAAAAATAACATAAGTAATTTATATCCCATAGTAAGTGGTATGCAAGGTAATGTTTCTGAAGAAGATGACAAATTCACTGTTATTTCAGCCATTGCCCATGCAATCAACATTCAAGAAGTGCCACGTAGACAAGAAAAGGGAGCGGTCCCACCAGCAGAGGCAGTGGCTGAAGCTGGTGAGATTGGGGTAGAAATCAGTAGGAGGGGAAATACCCATTGTAATGAAAGAGTGCTTCCAGCAATTAGTCCTGAATGTGGTGATTTAGTTGGCTTGCATCCGGTCCGTACGATAGCAGTTCCTAATCGGTGTCATGTTAATGACACTATAAATGCTACTGACTGGTATTGGCACGACTAAACAAGGAGGCACAGAGTCTAACACACCCCTGGGAGGGGTTGGGGATGGCTCCACGATGACTAAAAATCTTAACACCGAGAAGACGTTCAAGAAAAAAATTATTTCAGGAAAAAACTACAGCAATATTGACAGACTTACCTGAAAAACGAATCTGCAGATATCCGATGGCAGCAGAAGGCTGACAGGACCTACTTCCTGACATTGCCGCTTTAAATTTAAATTGGCAATGTCGGGACCACGCAGGTTAACTGTTTAACCAGTTAACCTGCGTGGTCCCGACATTGCTGCTTTAAATTTAAATTATTCAGATCGCACTGACGTCAGACACTAAAGCCGGAGAGCTGTCCATTCAGAAGGAGGTCCTGTCAACCTTCTGCTGCCATCGGATATCTGCTGAGTCGTTTTTCAGGTAAATCTGTCAATATTTCTGTCGGTTTCTCATGAAATAATTTTTTTCTTGTACGTCTTCTTGGTGTTGGATTTCTCGCCATCATTGAAATGATTACCACCACCCCGCAAGGAGGTATGGACTTGGCTGCGTAAGGTGCGGAGGTTGCGGTTCTCCAGGTTAGTTACCAGTGCAATGTAAGAAGTGCAGTGATGGTCATGCAGTCTGCGTCAGATACCAAACAATGGTGCAGTACACAGGTAGGATCCAGGAGAATAGTCAGAGATGAGCCAGAAGTCAGAATCCAGATTAGGTGCAGTACCAAAGCGTAGGGCAAGAGAATGGTCAGGAACAAGCCAGGAGTCAGAAATCAGGTAACAACAGGAACAGGGTAACAAGACATAGGAAACAGGATCGCTGGAGCAGGTGAACCTATACTCTGGCACCAGCACAAGGTAAGGAGGGTCTTTATATAAATGAGAATAAACTCTGACTGGTGGCCAGTGATTTCGGCAGTCAGTTGCACCTGACCGCCAACAGAATAAAAGGAGAGCATCCTGTTGCCTAGCAATAGGATGCGATCTCACTGCACATGCACGCACAGCGTTGAAGTGGAACCCGAAAGTGTGTCCTGTTGCTAGGCAAGGGGACACGGACTGCGATAGAGGGAAGGTGTCAGTCCCCAGCACCTATAGACAGTGCGGGGACGGCGCTTGACTATGGGAAAGCGGACAAAGATGATGTAGTTCCCATAAAACATGTAGCAATGCATTGCCCATGGACTAAGTATGTGCTGCATTCAATTATGTCTGATTTCCCAGACCCAAGGAAGGATTTGGCCAAATGTCAGAATTTTTTTAAAGATTTGGGTAGTGCTCATAAGCCAACTAATAAAGATTGGCGAGTGGTGTTGAGGGCCTGTCTTCCTCCCAATACTGATATACAAAAGTTTATTAAGGATTGTATGTTGGAGGAAGATAAATCCTTAACAGATGAAGATAATCAAACAATATCAAATGTATAACCTGACAATTGGGTATATACTTTCCAGTAGTAGTGAACTGGAGCACAATTTTCACTAATAAACAGAAGGCTGGTGAACCGGCATCCAATTCTTTTTCTAGAGCCTTGACAGCAATGACCAGGTACACTGGGTTATCAGACATAAAAGATCATGTGCATCACAGGGAAGTAGCTGTTACAGTACTGATGGATGTCTCAGGGAGAATCTAAAAAGTAGGGTACAAACCTCTTTACCTAATTGGCAGGGGATCACGGTAGATGCAAAAAATATAGGTAAAATGATGGTAAGTATCCATGCACTAGAAGGATTACATACACGACCACAGACTCACAACTCATATTATAAGAAAAACAGCAAGGGACAGTGAGGTGTTTTAAATGTTCTAAATGGGGACACATAGGAAAGAATTGTAGGGAGACAGTAAGAGGGAAATATGGGGACAATAGGAGATTTGGCCCACCTAGAAGAGAGTCATACGGTTATCAACAAAGGAGAGATACACCTGTCTCTGAGGTCTCCCATCAGTTGCCCAAACACATTGTATAGCAATAACCAACAATAGGGGTTAGGTCTGTATGCTACAACCAGTTAGATTAACTGAAAATCTTAAGGAAGAACCCACAGTGACAGTTGATGTATCTTGTGTAACACAAATTTTTCTTGTAGATACAGTGGCGACCAGGTCAGTGATAACTGCTCCCTTAAGTTGCTAACAAAACTATTACAGCTATGGGAGTAATGGGAAGAGTGCTACATTACCCTTTGACTAAACCTGGAGAGGTTACTATATGGCCTACATATCAAGCATTCATTTCTCTTTGCTGCAGCGGCTCCTACTAACCTACTGGGCAGGAATTTATTATGCAAAATGGAATGTGTTATTTAATGCACCCCTGATGGTGTATTTCTGGATATTTCAGGAAAGTTCACACATTAAGTGCAGGACATACTAGACACCCCACAAAGGCTAATGCTGCACTCTACTGTTCTAAAACACAGTCCATCTCTGGTAGAGGAAATGTTATCACAAATATCGGATTCCCTATGGACCAAAGATGGACAGGACACTGGATTGATGGCAAATGTACCCCCTGTAATGGTTCATTTAAAAAGTGGCAAAAATACGACAGTACCCATTAAAACCGGAGGTGGAATTAGGGGTGTATCTTGTAATTGAAAGACTGTTGCAACAAGGAATTTTAATTCGTACATGCAGCACAGCTAACAGACCAATTTTCCCAGTGAAGAAGAATGGGGGGAGGGGGTACAGATTAGTCCAAGACTTAAGGGGAATTAATAAAGTAGTTAAGAGCCAATTCCCCGTAGTGCTCAATCCAGCTTTACAGTAATTGATCTTTGTTCTGCCTTTTTCTCTGTTCCCCTTCATTCTGACTGTCAGTACCTCTTTGCTTAGTCCTATAAAGTGGTACAATACACATGGAGAAGATTTCCAAAGGGGTTCATTGACAGCCCCAGTATTTTCTCCAAAGCCTTACATGACTGATTAAAATCTTTAAAACCAAGCAATGGGTCTATCCAAATTCAATCTGTTGATGATTTGTCGCTGTGTTCTGATTAATTTATGTCATCAGTGTCTGATACTAAACTGTTGTTGCTTGATCTCTCACAGACAGGACACAAGGTTGCAAAGGATAAATTACAGCCATGTCAGACCAAGGTCAAATACTTGGTACCATGTCTCACCCAGGGGCTAAGACACCTGACAACAGAAAGAATTCAGGCCATACAAGACATGACACAGCCACAGAACCAACAGCAGATTCGTACCTTCTTAGGAATGTGTGGGTATTGTAGATTATGGATCCAAGGTTCTTCTAGTCTGGTCTTGCCATTGCAGGAGTTAGAGTCTCATCCTCAAAGCCTGAGCGTGTTAAACATACAGAGGAGTCAGCGCAAGCATTCTTTAACCCTAAAGAGAGCCTGACTAAAGCATCTGCTCTGGGAATACCTGATTATGAAAAACCTTTTGAGTTATAGTGTACGGAAGCTGATGGTTGTGCAGCCGGTGTTTTCACACAGAAACATGGTAACACTAGTAGACCAGTAGCATACTACAATGCACAATTGGACACTGTGGCAGATCACTCCCTACGTGTTTAAGAAGTGTTGCAGAAACTGCTCTTCTTTTAAGTAAGAGTAGTAGCCGTCATCAAGTGCAATGCCCACACATATGAAGAAGAATCGATATCAGTGGGTAATAACAGGGCAGACGAAGCTGCCAAATGGGCAGCTTGTTTAACTGTACATATGACAACTGACAAGATGATGGTTTTTCAAATGACAAACACACAAAAATGAATTGAAATGCAAGATTTGTGTTCCCTACAGGAAAAGGCAGTCTGAAAGGTGAAGAGATGTGGTTAGGAGTCCTCTGGACTCTGGAGAGATGGACTAGGTACGCCCGTGGCTTCCAGAGCATATTTCCCAGGCCTACCTGAAGCAGCAGATGGTCTGACTCATCTAGGTAAAGAAGGTATCTTTAAACTGGTTTGAGCATAATGGTGTGTACCAGGCTTTTCTTCTTAAGCCGATAAGAAGGCAATGTCTTGTCTTACATGTTTGAGGAATCAAGTCGGAAAGACAATACCAACAGAGCCATCCCATATCTCTCAAACAGAGGGACCTTTTCAGGTAATACAAATTGGATTCATCCAATTACCACTTTGCAGGTATCTCAAGTACGTATTAGTATGCACTGATGTATTTTCTAACTGGGTAGAGGCATTTCCAGCTGTCACTAATACTGCTGTTTTTACTGATAAAAAATTGTCCAAGAATTTGTATGCAGATATGGTATCCCTAGAATTATAGAAAGTGATAGCGGTAATTATTTTACTGGTGATATCTTTCAGACCATGTGTAAACTCATGGGAATTAATAGCAAACTTGATACTCCCTACCGACTACAAGTCAGTGGGTAGGTGGAAAGGGTAAACGGTACCATTAAGAACAAATTGGGGAAGGTAATGGCTGAAACTGGATTGGCGTGGCCAGAAGCTTTGCCACTAGTTCTTCATAGCAGCAGAACCACTCCCAGACCACCTCTTTATTTGTCCCCTTTTGACATACTTCTTGGCCGACAGCCTCATTTGATGATAGGCTCACAGGATGATTTAAAATGCAACAATGAAGTGACTGTTCAATATTTCATAAAGATGAGCAAGCAGCTAAGACAGCAGCAACAGAAACTCAAAATACTGTCACCTGGTATGCCAGACACTAACTATCATGATGTTGAACCTGGGGATTATGTCATGATCCACAATTTCTTGCGCTCAAGTTGTTTAACAGACCGGTGGAAAGGCCCATACCAAGTGTTGATGACCAGGACCACATCTCTGAAAGTAGCAAAAAGAAACACTTGAATCCATTTCATCCACTGCAGAAAAGTTAACAATCTAGAGAAGATACAAGATAAAGTCGAAGCTGACACCCCAGATCTTTCACTCAATAATCTGTTCTGGGAAACCTAATGACTGCGGTTACTAAAACCCAAGCCAAGGACATTGCAATGGCTATTATCCCAGCATGAAGTGGCTGTTTTCTACTCTTCTTTTTCCAGAGTTTTTCTTTCCATGACATTCTATTTTTGTGATGGTGGTCAGATGATACTGGATCAGAGACTGGATCCGATATGAGGTGGAGATGGATTAGTACAGCCTGTTGTCTTATTTAGTTTAGGGCTAAAGAAAAGGTCTGCTAACTTTGGATCTTGGTGACAGTGTAAGGGGCTATTGTCTGAAGAATATTGTTTCTGTAAGTACTGTGACCCCCTAATTGAAGAGAGTTCCATCCAGCGGTCCTTAGTAATTTGGATATGGGCAAGCATTTCTTAGATGATTATCATTCATTGGTGGGTAAGGTCTTAAACCAAACCGTATGCTGGGTGTGCTCTCATGTGCCTCAGGGACAAAATAATGTAGGACTAGTACCGTTCCCACTAAACATCTCTGAGGTACTTGGATTAAGAGGAGGGAGACCCATAGAAGGGAGATATAATACCACTATGTCCCCTAGTTTGAAACTTTGCCAATACTCAGTAGATCGGTCATTGCCGTGCTTGAATTTTTCCCATGCAATGAATATTGAGAATTGTGAAGCCAAACTACCTGATCAGCGAATAATTCGCCACACCAGTATTTATAGAAATACTTGAGGACACCATAGATGAGGGCATGTCAACAAACATAAGAAAGTACTGATTTGGAAAGTTCCTTTGGGTTATTGACAGAATGTCATACTTGCTGAAACCTGCCTTGAGCAAATGGAGACGCTAGGCATGGGTAGTTTTGTCAAGAGTTTATGCAATGTTATAACCAATCATACTGCACCTTATATTCTTCCAGACAATTTGTATAATATTTGTGGTAGAAGGGCTTACACATGGTTAACTCAGAGTTCCAAAAGTATATGTTTCCTAGGTAGATTATTTCCTGAGATCATGACTCTAACCCATGTGGAAATGACTGATATCCATCGAACAACAACACCTCCATGCGTACACACATAGTATGAATACTGTGTCAAAAGAAACATGATTCCAGGTGAAGAACCTGTAGCTACTCCAGGATTTCAAATTATGGTCACATTAGATCCCACCAAGATCACTCGGGGTACCATAAATTTTAAGTACATACAAGACCTGGCTAATGTGATAGACAATATTACCGAGATGTACGATGATACCCTCAGGTATATGGGTAAGGAGCTACATACTTATAAGAGTTAGTTCAGCTTTGTTTGGTGTTAAATTACCTTACATTTGTTACTGATAGATACTGTGTGACATTAGCTACCCAATTTGGTGTTAAGTGTTGCACGTACATCACCAATAATACTGATGACCCTAAAGAAGTAATTGACCGGAAGATGGACGAAATCCTACAGTTAATGGGAATGCTGGAAGAACCATAATTTTTCATTGTATGAAATAGGAGAAAAGGTAGCAGGATGGTTCTCGTGGTTGAACTCAGCAAAGCCGTTCTCAGGTGTAGAGGAATTGGTACAAGAAATGATTGCTAGCATAGGTAAGCTCCTTATCCTTATATTTAGTGTCTTTATAGGCATTGACTTATGTGTCAGATGTGTTCCTACTATGTTGAAGTGTAGAACATATTCTGCTGGGGTTAATACTGAAAATTAAAAAGTGATGATAATGAGAAGTACATGTACCACATTTAGTGAAGAACTGCATTATAATCCAGAGATAGAATGTATAATTAGGTGATCATTTTGTGCACTAACAAAGGGTGGTCTGTGGAAGTCAAATAATTGGATGACGTTGGCTCATTTAATTAATAATGGTTTAGCGTGCGATTGCAATTAGTACTACATATCTAATGATGCAATTGCACGGGTGTACAAATCACACACTTACATTGACACTTATACTTGTAAATAGTACACATTATCTAAATGTTCCAATCCACACTCGATTATTTAATAAATTAATTAAAGCTTATTTATGCACAGATAATATTACAGTAAAGGTATTTATGGTTCAGGTCCTCTAAAATACATAAAGTTTGGTCTCATATTAATCCATATTTCACCAGCAGTAACCCGGTTTCAACAGAGTAGCGTTCGCATCAAGCAGTCGCTAGTTATGAGCAATATGAGATTAATACTTGAAAGCACTCCTCTTATAGGTCAGTTTAAACCATTTTTTCAGAGGGAAAACATGTAGGCAACAGTCGGTGAGAGTTCCCCCCTCCTTTGGAAGAGGATCAAAAGAACTGACCTATGACCAGCAGTCTACTAGAACATCGCAAAACCTGGACCACTGAACAACTCTCTTATGTCATCTGTGTATATTTTGTGACATCATCAGTGTTTATTGTTAATCAACAAAAAGAAAAAAAGGGAGGAAACCTTTGATAATGGCGCCAGACCTTAGTTAGACAAATATAGCACTAATAAGCCTTCAAAGTATAAGGAATTAAAAAATTTGTGGTCATGCTGCTGCAAAAGGAGGGGGACTGCATACCCCACCCCCGAAAAATAGAACCAACAAAATCTCAAAGAGTGCAGCGCTTATAACAAAAGTAAATTTTTAAAAAGCATGCACAATATGCACATTTATACACAATATTCATATAGTATGTGCAACACCACATAAATCCAAAACACAATTTAACCATATATCATAACAAAACATATGTTATCACTGTAAAATATATATATATATATATATAAAAAAAATTCAAGTACATGCCACAACACAACATGTATAATGACAAACTCGAAAAGTTGGAGCTCAAGAATACAGTATCAGTGTTTATTGGTAGAGACAATACGGTCATAACAATATATTAATTCCAGACATACATATTTGCTAATACAATATGGTACAAACGAGATATATACTTTAGAAGACCCAGAAATGCCTAGCCTCCAATTAAGTAATATTGCTTAGTATGGTTGGATACAAGACATTTGGGATTGTCTGGCCTTCCTTCTCATTTCAAACTCCATTTTTGTTGTCACCTTCTCTGTAGGTTTAAGCTTGCAGCATGTAAATAATAACTGATGTAAGCAAGTCAGCTTGTTGATGTCAGAGCACGGTGGTGAAGTGGTTAGCACTTATGCCTCACAGCGCTGGAGTCATGAGTTCAATTCCCGACCATGGCCTTATCTGTGTGGAGTTTGTATGTTCTCCCTGTGTTTGCGTGGGTTTCCTCCGGGTGCTCCGGTTTCCTCCCACACTCCAAAAAACATGCTGGTAGGTTAGTTGGCTGCTATCAAATTGACCCTAGTCTCTCTCTCTGTCCATGTGTGTGTGTTAGGGAATTTAGACTGTAAGCTCCAATGGGGCAGGGACTGATGTGAGTGAGTTCTCTGTACAGCACTGCAGAATTAGTGGCGCTATATAAATAGCTGATGATGATGATGATGATTCTCTCTGGATTTTACTAGATCATGGCTTTCTCTATCCTCTAAACTTGGGTGAGAAACATCATCTGCCCAGCATTCCAAGTGTTCTGAATGAGTGATTTAATGAGCAGGAGCCACTTACACAGGAACCAGTAGCTGTCAGTGATAACCTGCTTGTTTTTTTCTGTGGGTGGCGCTGCCAGCTGTGTGCCGGGCCATGCGCAGCAAGATATAACTCTAATTTCTGGTGCGGATACATCCTACAAGGTCTTAAATATACTTAGATTTCTAAAGTGAACACTGCAACATTTTAAATACCATTGTATTCTGTTCTTTCCTAAGCATTGCACATAAGGAATTGATTATTATGGCAGAAACTGTTCTTCCTTTAAATGTATTTTGCAAGGACCATAAAATCCCAATGATGTACATTGATATGACTTCTAAAGGAGATTTATCCGCAGGCAAACCTCTTGCAAATAAGTTTAAAAATTATGTATTAAGAGGGATCATGGATTGTTAGGTCAAACACTTTTCTCAGTCAATTGGCTGCTATCGAAAATTGTCCCTAGTCTCTCTCTCTCTCTGTGTGTGTATATTTGGGAATTTAGACTGTTACCTCCAATGGGTCAGGGACTGATGTGAATGAGTACAGCGCTGCGGACTCAGTGGCGCTATATAAATAAATGATGATGATGATGTCAGAGGGGATATACACATTAGAGGTAATTTATGAAACAGCTGTGCAAAAGCAACTTTGGACCTTTGTATGCCTCAGTTTTGTACAAGTGTGCCTAGATTTTTGCCAATGTGCATGGGTTTTCTGAATTAAGATATCAGCATTTAAAGAGAAGACGTTTGCACAGCCAGGGAGGAAGTATTGGATAATAAAGGCATTGCTAGTAAGGTACAGAGTATACATATTCATACTGGTGTGCTTCGTTTTGCAGAGCTGTAATGAAACAAAACATCATTTGTGGAATGAGATTATTGTCATGAGATAAAGAAGTGATGAGGGTGCGTTTTAGGAGTTTGATATTTCCACTCCTCAACTCAAGCTTAGAGCTTTTTCCTATACCCATTTTGTTCCCTCTTCTCAAGACACACAATTGTCAAATATAATAAAGGCAGTCCCATTGTCAGCTCACTTTGCTGATTAGTTTAAGCCATAAATAAATCTAAACCAAGCAGTATTTTGGGTGATAAACTGAAAACTTAATTTTATTTCAAGGGATTGTATAAAAGTGTTAGTATTCAGATTTTTGGAGGACACAATAATAAAACAATAACCAATAAGCCACTTCTTGGGTAAATATTAGCAATGCTACATGTATTACTTAAAGATAAAATTGTTCTTTAAGTAATCCTTTACATTATTATTATTATTATTATTATTATTATTATTAATAATTTTTATTTATAAGGCACCACTAGGTGTCCGCCGCGCCGTACAGGGACAAACGAGATTACAATGCGAGGTGGGACAGCACAGAACAGTAAACAGGGGGAGGGGAGAGGGAAGGTCAGCCAACAATGGCACCTAGGAGGGAGGGCACGGATGAGAGGGAGACCCCCAGGGGGAAGAGGAGGGAGCAAGAGGGGACGGAGGAAAAGGGTCCTCGAGGAGGAAGGCAGGGTAGCTGGCGAGCAGAGTTAAAAGTGGTGAAGACAGGAGGAGAGAAAGCCCTGCTCAAAGGAGCGTACAATCTAAGGGGTGGGGTAGACTGACAGAGAGACACATGGGAGAGAGGGAGAGACAGAGGAACGGAGGATAAGGATAGGGAAAGGGGAATGAAGGGGAAGAGTCAGAAGAAAAGGTAGGAAGTTAAGTGGGAGACTGGAAAGCTTTAAGAAAAAGGTGGGTTTTTAAACACCGTTTGAAACTGGACAGATTAGGGGAAGTTCTGATGGAGGGAGGGAGCTTCTTCCAGTGGAGGGGGGCAGCGCGGGCAAAGTCTTGGATACGCGCGTGGGAGGAGGTGATCAGGGGGGAAGAGAGGCGACGGTCATTGGCCGATCAGAGAGGGCGGGATGGAGCATGAATGGAGAGGAGGGAGGAGATGTAGGGTGCTGTGGAGTTGGCGAGGGCCTTGTATGTGAGAGTGAGGAGCTTGAACAGGATTCTGTAGGGTAGGGGGAGCCAGTGAAAGGATTGGTAGAGGGGGAGACAGAAGAGGAGCGGCGAGAAAGGGAGATAAGCCTAGCAGCAGCGTTAAGTACAGATCAAGGGGGAGCGAGGTGAGAGTGGGGGAGGCCAGTAAGGAGGAGGTTGCAGTAGTCCAAGCGGGAGATGATCAGAGAGTGAATAAGAAATTTAGGGGCATCTTGGGAGAGAAAGGGCCGGATGAGAGCGATGTTACGCAGCTGGAAGCGGCAGGATTTAGCAAGAGAGAGAATGTGGGGGCCAAAGGAGAGAGAGGAGTCGAGGATGACCCCAAGGCAGCGATGTTGGGGGACAGGGGAGATAGAGGTGTTGTCGACAGTGATAGAGAGGTCAGAAGGGGGTTTGGTGCGAAGGGGAGGGAAGACTATGAGCTCAGTTTTAGCAAGGTTAAGCTTGAGGAATCGAGAGGACATCCAGGAGGAGATGGCAGAGAGGCAGGCGGACACCCTAGAGAGGAGGGAGGGAGAGAGATCAGGAGAGGAGAGGTAAAGTTGGGTGTCGTCAGCGTAGAGATGATAGTTGAGGCCGTAGGAGCTGATGATTTCACCTAGGGAAGAGGTG